>NC_041393.1:643984875-644053038 GCF_002162155.2 Triticum dicoccoides
TGTTCATCGAAACCCCCCTACAACGCTCACTATTCATCCAGAGGCAGCATCGATCGACTTCAGTTAGCAGCAGTAGCGAAGGAATTGCTCGATCGCTCGGGTTCAGTAACGCGTAGTGTGCAGTGCAATCGCTCGGGTTCAGTTAGGCGACACCTCGCTCGGGTTCAGTTAGAGCCCAATGCCTCGCACACACACACACGTACGTGTACGATATAAACGTGCATCGCTCGGCCGACCACCCACCGTATCCGGGAACTACCCGAAATTTTTCTCGCCCTCGCTTCTACCACGGTTTTTCCTGTCATGGACGGCCTAAAGAATGTCATGCAGCTGCGTCTCCGGCCCAACCAGGACGAAAAGCCCATTTTCTGTCATGATTTTTTGTCATAGAAGTAGGATCGCACCAAATCTATGATGATACCGGGTTTTGTCACAATTATCGTCATAGAAGTGTCATCAGTATGACAGGAAAAAAATTCGTTCGGCCCAAAATGTCACGGATGTATTTTTTTTGTAGTGATGTTTAACTAGTGGCTTCTCTCAAGATAGCATAAGTATTATGATGGGTGAACAAATTATTGTCGAGCAATTGATAAAAAAGTGCATAGTTATGAGATTATCTAGGCATGATCATGTATATAGGCATCACATCTGCAACAAGTAGATTGAAACGATTCTACATCTACTACTATTACTCCACACATCGACCAACTCCTTCCTGCATCTAGAGTATTAAGTTCAAGAAGAACAGAGTAATGCATTAAGAAAGATGACATGATGTAGAGGGATAAACTCATGCAATATGATATAAACCCCATCTTTTTATCCTTGATGGCAACAATACAATATGTGCCTTGCTGCCCCTGCTGTCTCTGGGAAAGGACACCGCAAGATTGAACCCAAAGCTAAGCACTTCTCCCATTGCAAGAAAGATCAATCTAGTAGGCAAAACCAAACTGATAATTCAAAGAGACTTGCAAAGATAACTTAATCACACATAAAAGATTCAAAGGAGATTCAAATATTTCTCATAGATAAACTTGATCATAAACCCACAATTCATCGGATCTCGACAAACACACCGCAAAAAGAGTTACATCGAATAGATCTATAAGAAGATCGAGGAGAACTTTTGATGTAGGGTGGAACCCTATGTGGACGATCTTTCACGTTTGGAGTGGATCCTATGGGGAATCACGAAGAACACATGGAAGCACAAAGGGGAAACACGGGGAAAATGAGAGAGAGAATCACTAAACCAACAAGGAATCAATCACACAAGTGTTAGATCACCGGCAACATAGAGTAACATATGATCCACAATCAACAAAGGTAAGGATACAAAGGAACCGTTCTTCTCCGTACGGAGGTCCTGATAGTCTTCCCTAGAAAGGGGTCTTGAATCCGCTTGGGGGATCTTCTCCGAAGAGGTCGTGAGCTCCGAGGAGAAGTAACCAAGTGGATGAGCAAGGCTCTCACACAAAATATGAGATAAACCAATGCTAACCTAACTAGGAGGAGGTGGAGGAGTATATATAGTCATGGGCCACGAAGGGGTAAGTGGGGGATACATGGACTCGGTCCAATACACTGTGCGCAGACAGGCGTCGGACGTCCGGTGGGTTCCGGCCGTCCGGAGGCTCGGGAAGGTCCGGACGTCCAGGAGTCTTCGGACTTCTGTAGATTTGGCTCGGGTGGAGAAGTACCGGACGTCCGGAGGGGGTCGGTCGTCCGGTGGCCTGGGAGTCGTCGGACGTCCGGTCCTGGTCGGACGTCCGGCCGCTGTAGCGTGCGTTGGCCTGGTTTCCTTGGGCTGGCGTGACCTTCAGGGGCCAGACGTCCGGGCTGGGCCGGTCGTCCGGTGGTTGTAGCTTCGGGCAGCTTCTTCTCTTGGTCCTTGTACTTGGCGTCCTCGCTAGCTCTTCTCTTGGATGTGGTGGCTCCGTGGCTTTCCTCTAAGTACCTGATCATGCATAGCACACACGTTGGAGGTAGTAGCCATGTCTCACATGTAGAAAGTGAAGGTTCGGAGAGGAGCGAGTTCACCTTGTGTCCAATGGCGTATAGTTGAGCTCTCGTCATATGTCCTCTTGGGGTTTGGAGAGTAGGCGGAGTGTACATGGGGATGAACATGGGGTGCTCCGCATCATCTCCCCCCTTGGGAAAGATCTGACCTCGGATCGTGATCGTCATCACCATGGAAACGGTTGTCGTGGACGGACTTGTAGTTGGACGAAGTTGAAGACATGGCGCAATCCAAGTTGTCCAAGGTGTCTCCGGTATGTGGTACATGCAAAATGAGCAAACACAAGCGGCACTCAGAAATACAATGGTTAGCGCACACAAAATGTCCATCATGTAAGAATGAGTCCGTTGGGCAAGATAGTGCATGACAAAGCACAAGATGTTTATCCAAAAGATGATCTAGAATGAGATGCAAAGCATTCATGGGAGCAAATTCATTTGTCATATGCACAAAGGTGTGGTGAATGTGATTAATGCGGCCATTGTGCAAAATGATGTCAGAATGGGATGGTTTATCAAGAGCATGAACATGGTAATTGGTGCTCAATGTGATTATGTTGTCATGCAATTGATGGTCGACAATATGATCATGATGTATGAATATGCCATCAAGGAAGATCACAACAAATTTGCTAAGGAAATGCACAAGCTCATATATCATGGATGACATGGAAACAGATGCAACAAGACAAGCATAATGTGAGTCAATCCATGCTGCAAACTTGTGGTGAGTATGATATGTCCATCGAGCATGACATGTATGAGCACAATCAACAAATATGGAGGTGTTGGTGTACCAAAGCTCGATGTTGAGGCATGAGTGGGGTTCCGAAGATGCATCTAGTAAGTGCGAGCGCTCCTCAATGTGAAGGTCCATGTAGCCAATCTCCAATGTAAATCCTCCGTTCACGAGATGTATCATGTAGACAACAAGAAGGAAACAACAACGAAAGAGTGACCCATCCAATATGCGTACTTGAGGATGGCTCAAAGGGAAGGAGGTCACCTTTAGGAGTGTCTCAAGGATGATGTAGTTGCACATCGAGTATATGCCTTCTCATAACCAAAATGTCTCGTGATCGTACCACCTTGTGAATCCTTCAAAACGAAAGAACATGACAAACACTCGGAAAAACAAACGAGGTTAGCGAAAGTGCAAAACCTATCATTCGTGTGGTAAGATACCAAACAAGTGTATGCATCATGCTCATCATAAGAAAGGACAAGGGAGCATTTCATAGTATGGAGGCATAAGATGCAAGAACAACCAAATACAATAGGCTCAAGTAAACAAGCATGCATCACAAGTAAGGTGTCAAAGTCTCTAGGATCAATAAGCATAGTATGGTTGCACTCAATACAAGGTGATATGAGAGATGCAACTAATGGAGATAAGAGACAATGATCATGGCAAATCAAGTGAGAGGCATGAACATATATGTCATCAACCCAAGAAAGCAAGTGATAGTGGAACATGGGTGATGCAACATAGCAAGCAATCATAGCGATCAAGTCAAGCAAGCTAGTAGTGCGAAGATGCAATGTACTAGAAGGAATCATGGCAAGCATGTCATTGGTGCAAATAGTGTGCATGAATAATTCACATGTCATAGCACAAGCATGAAAGCAAGATATGAGGAATGTAGGTTCATGGTGTTGGCAAGAAGTCCTATGTAAATAGCAATGTAACATCATGACTCTCCCAACACAACAAGCATCGATAGCATGGGGCACATGATAAACATGGCAATAGCAACAAGGATCTCCACCAAGCATGCAAATACACATAGGGTCAATCATGGGTAGATGCAAGCAAGGGTCACAATTGCATGGCAAAGGCATAGAAGCAAGTATAACATGCAGAGTGAACACGGTAAAATGAGCATAAGGGTACAAATGGTATATAGCCCATAGCCGTGTGAGATCCAAGTAAAAGAGATGCGCGTAGTCCTTGCACGAAGGGAACGGTGGTAAGGATAGTCCATGGGATCCCAAGCCATCGTTGCTCTCAAGAGCTCGTTTCGTCAACTCTTGGGATTGAGAGGTTGACGAGTATACTTGAGTACCTACACAAAACAAAGACAAAGGAAAAATTGTGTGTGCATGGTATATGTGCACATCATCCATCATGATGCGCACGTGCATGTGTCGGTTAGCACAAAATATCCAATGATCAAATAAATGAGATGCGTGATATAGAAACATGTCATCCATCATGAGAGGTTTGTTATGATGTATGTCATAATGGAGACTCAAAGGATGTAATGCATCATGAGAAATATGTAGAGCATTGTTATTCATGGAATGCATATGGTGCACGCAATTGTGGGAATCATGCAAAGTATGGAATGCATCAAGATCTCCTAATATGTATGAGAAAACTATGGGGGTCTCCTCATGAGCATGAGTAGCAACATCACATGGAGAATATTGACAACATCCAAAACAAAACATATTCGAAACAATGTGATCATGGCATGACATAATAGATGAATTGCGCAAATCATGTAAAGGAAGCATGGCAATATCATCACAAGAGAAGCAAAAGCCAATGACCATCATCTCGTCATCTATGCCATAAGTGCAAATGGGATTTATTTTAATGTGGCATGCATAGTTACTATGTTGAGATTGAAATAATGCAATATGGGAGATCTCACTCATAGCATATGACAAGTTCAATGGATTGTCAAACATGATGTGACCAAAAGAATTGTCACGTGATATCCTATGAAGCATAGCATCACAACTAGGCAGCTCAACATGATCATCATCATATTCATAATAAATTGGTAAGTCAAGACATGAAGAAGTCTCACTAGCATGAAGCATATGAATAGGTGGGTCAACATCATGGGAGCAATCGATGTCAAGAGAGTCCACTAGTGGGAAAGAGAAGCACCATCACCTATCTTACCTTTGGAGCGTCGCTCCTATGTTGTAGGTGAGGTGTTGAAGATCATCTCGTTGTCATCTTCATCTTGATGTAACCATGTGGGGGTGCATCATTATCCACCATGGCCATCGGTTTTTCCATTGGAGGGATGGACTTGTCGCGTATAGGTGTGTCGTCATGTAGGAGACCAAGCACCAAAGAAGAAAACACACTAGGAGTAGATGTTAAGTCGTTAGAAATCATAGTGGCCTCACATGCCGTCTCAACTATCTCACTCGCTAAGTGTTGTGGCTCCCTCACTCCCTCAAGGATGCTCTCACTCATATGGTTGGTGGAGTCACTCAAATGGCGCTCAACCTAACATAGGATGTGTGGCATGCTCTCATGTGTGGGGCTAGTGGTGGTCACACTCATCCTCTCATAGGAAATGCTCTCAATGTCACGTATGGTGGAGTCACTCATGTCACTCATGTGGTGGTGGCTCTCCTCACATGGCACTTGGGGCATCTCGACATATGTGGGTGTCAGAGAGATGTAGGTCCAAATGTCTCCATGCGCGGTCGCGTAGCTTGACTCGGAGGAGTCCAATGTGGGCGTCGTCTTCATGTTGTTGAAGAGGTTCGCGCTCGTCGCCGTAGTCGAAGGGGATGGCCCTTGCTCGACCATCTTGTCGCCGTCTTGTTGTTGGAGGCCCATATGATGTGGCACCTCGTAGCTCGTCTCCATGACAGAAGGGAATTTCCCATGCTCGGCTATCTTCCTTGAGGGGCTTCCGAAGATGGAAGTGTCACCCTCGCTTGTAGGTGGTCGCCTTGGACTTGATGAAGTCGATGTACGCGTACTCGTGGGAAGTAGGCGAAGATACCGTACGTCCAAAGGCGAAGATGCCTTGATAGCACTTGGGGAAGACGCCAAAGTGGTTGTTGTAGCCATAGCTCCGTCTTGGTGGTGGTCGTCTCGCGGTCTTCTTTTATGCTCATGAAGCTTCGACTTGGCGTGAAGTAGGGCTTGTTGGGACTTGTGCATTTGCGCTTGTGGAGCATCTTCATGATGATGGTGTCGTTGTTGCGCTTGAGATTGAAGGTGTTCGTCATCATCGTGCACATGATGCTTGGAGGTGACTTGCCCTTCATGACGATGTGGATCACGAATGTGATTGTGGTCGCCATGTAGATGTTGACTTGGACGACTTGCGCTTGCACCTTGTTTGCGCTCCGAAGATGATCGACTTGGTCGCCGCCGCCTTGAAGATGACGAAGGGGAAGTAGACTTGATAAAGCCTCTAATCTCCTCCATCCTTGCATCTTGCTCCTCTTTATGTGCGGAAAGCTTCTTCTCGATGTGCTCTCGCAATCTTGATTGTGCGCCTTGCACTTGTCGTTGTAGATCGAGGATAGACGCTTTGGTGATGTAGTTGTTCACGCCGTCGTTGTCGTCGAGGACCGGAGAGGAAATGCCTTGCCTATCCATCACAACACTCGAGCAAATATGAGTGGGAGAAAGAGAAGAACTTATACCAATGTACCTTGACCGATGTTGACAATGAATCAAGTTCACTCAAATGCGGACAATGAAATAGCACTATTGGTACCAATCCTTGTCGGTTCTCACACCTACACAACTAAAGCTTATGGTGGAGCTCGGTGAGGATAGTGGCACAAAAATTTAATGCAAAATGTTAGCAAGAGTCAATAATGTTGAAAGAGATTCACAAATTCGCAAGTGAAACAAATGGACCAATAGCAATATGGATGGCACACGGAAACGCACACACGGATAGATAAATGGGGTCGTGCAACCAAGGAATGAGCACAAAATGTGGAATCCACACAAACGCTCGTGTTGCACAACTCAAGAGAGACGCTAGCACGATTGTTCAATAGGCGGATACGACACTTGTGCACAACCTATAAGATGCCAAATATATGGACTTTATCCCAAGTATGCTATGTATGTATGGTTCCCGGTGTTTCTCTCAAGATGATCCAAGATGATCGGATATGACAATCTTATATGCAATGTGGTATGATGCTATGGCACTTGCTTACAAGCTTCTTTGCTCTCTTTCTTTTGCTTAAAAGCTTTATTTCTTTTTTTGTATGGCCACTTTTGCACAATGCACAAACCAAGATAGCAATTGTGTATATGCGGGAACAAACTTGTGACACAAGATATGATACCAATATATGCACCACGATGATATGGTATGTATGCTATGGGAAGTATGATCACTAATGTGCACAAGTAACGTTGCCGGCAATACTCAAATGGCTAGTCTCGATAGGCAAGTAACGCAAAATAGCCTAGGGGTTAACAATGCAATGGCAAGGGGAATATACAAAGGAGGGATACCACGATACCGAGATGATATGGAGGTTACCGTCCTTTGTGATGATGAGCGGCGGTGTTCTTGATGTAGATACCAAGATGATGGAGACTCGTCCCTAAGTAGACGAAACACCTTAGGAAACGGAAAAACCGCGAACTCAAAATCTCAAATGACAAATGTCAAATGGTGGTAGCGGAAAGCGGTGGTGGTTTGCACTTGGCGATGCGGAAGTGGAATGATGGGCTATACACGTGTCGGAGTTCTTGATGAGCGGCGGTGTTCTTGATGTAGATACCAAGATGATGGAGACTCGTCCCTAAGTAGACGAAACACCTTAGGAAACGGAAAAACCGCGAACTCAAAATCTCAAATGACAAATGTCAAATGGTGGTAGCGGAAAGCGGTGGTGGTTTGCACTTGGCGATGCGGAAGTGGAATGATGGGCTATACACGTGTCGGAGTTGAAGTTTCCGTCCCTAAGTAGCCAAAACACCTTAGGAGACACAAGTCACAACTCAAACAAAAGCTCAAACAAAATTGGGTTAAGTTGGGGTGGATCGGTGGAAATGTATGGTAGGCACGTCTATGCGGAAGTGGTGGTGGTGGTTGATGAAGAAGCAATCGTCCCTAAGTAGCCGAAACATCTTAGGAGACTCGAATCACTACTCAAGCAACCACTAATGCTATGGCAAGCAAAATGGGTTAGGTTGCGGAAGGCTATGGTGGTTATGCGGATGATATGGTGGAGGGCCTAGGCAAACTTGCCAAATTTTGGAACATTTGATGGAGTCAAATGGTGTTGGTGGTATTTTTGTGGGATAGGGGATGTCAATAGCTTCAAAACGAGCTAAAGAACGTCAAAATCGGAGTTCGGATGAATTAGTTATGGACAAAACAAAAATCAGCCGAAGTCTGAAACTACAGGTTACGGACGTCCGGAAAGGTCGGATGTCCGGGGCGTCGGATGTCCGGAAAGGTCGGAAATCCGTAAATTTGGTTCGGGTTAGGGGTTCCAGTCGTCCGGGAAAGGTTGGACGTCCAGTCGTTCCTGGGGCTCCGGACGTCCGTAAAACGCCGGTCGTCCGGTTGGTCGGGATCAACGCGAGATGCGAGTTCCGGGGCGCGATTTTGAGCGGAAAATGGAGATTTCGGGGTCAAAATTGACGAGATTTCGTGGATGAAAGATGGGAAAACTTGGGGAGATGCTAGATCCACTTGAAACCAAGCAAATCCATGGACTAAAATCAACAAAACATCATCAAAGCAACAAATTACAAAAAAATTTGGGGCTATTTTTTATGGGGATTTTCGAATTTAGGGAAGAACACAACAAAATCAAGCTAGAAAAAGAGGGGTAGGGGCTCCAAAAACGTGATCAACGTGGCTCATGATACCAAGATGATGTAGGGTGGAACCCTATGTGGACGATCTTTCACGTTTGGAGTGGATCCTACGGGGAATCACGAAGAACACACGGAAGCACAAAGGGGAAACACGGGGAAAACGAGAGAGAGAATCACTAAACCAACAAGGAATCAATCACACAAGTGCTAGATCACCGGCAACATAGAGTAACATATGATACACAATCAACAAAGGTAAGGATACAAAGGAACCGTTCTTCTCCGTACGGAGGTCTTGATAGTCTTCCCTAGAAAGGGGTCTTGAATCCGCTTGGGGGATCTTCTCCGAAGAGGTCGTGAGCTCTGAGGAGAAGTAACCAAGTGGATGAGCAAGGCTCTCACACAAAATATGAGCTAAACCAATGCTAACCTAACTAGGACGAGGTGGAGGAGTATATATAGTCATGGGCCACGAAGGGGTAAGTGGGGGATACATGGACTCGGTCCAATACACTGTGTGCAGACAGGCGTCGGACGTCCGGTGGGTTCTGGTCGTCTGGAGGATCGGGAAGGTCCGGACGTCCGGGAGTCTTCGGACTTCCGTAGATTTGGCTCGGGTGGAGAAGTACCGGACGTCCGGAGGGGTTCGGTCGTCCGGTGGCCTGGGAGTCGTCGGACGTCCGGTCCTGGTCGGACGTCCGGCCGCTGTAGCGTGCGTTGGCCTGGTCTCCTTGGGCTGGCGTAACCTTCAGGGGCCAGACGTCCGGGCTGGGCCGGTCGTCCGGTGGCTGTAGCTTCGGGCAGCTTCTTCTCTTGGTCCTTGTACTTGGCGTCCTCGCTAGCTCTTCTCTTGGATGTGGTGGCTCCGTGGCTTTCCTCTAAGTACCTGATCATGCATAGCACACACGTTGGAGGTAGTAGCCATGTCTCACATGTAGAAAGTGAAGGTTCGGAGAGGAGCGATTTCACCTTGTGTCCAATAGCGTATAGTTGAGGTCTCGTCATATGTCCTCTTGGGGTTTGGAGAGTAGGCGGAGTGTACATGGGGATGAACATGGGATGCTCCGCATCAACTTTGTATTGAGATTCAAAGAGAGAGAAGAAGCCATCTAGCTAATAACTATGGACCCGAAGGTCTGTGGTAAACTACTCACAACTCAATGGAGAGGCATTAGAGATGATGTAGAGGCCCTCTGTGGTCGATTCCCCCTCCGGTGGAGCACCGACAAAGGCTCCAATTAGATACAGAAGGTTGCGGCAGTGGAGTTAGAATTTCGTGGTGCTCCTGGATGTTTTCAGGGTACGGGAGTATATATAGGCGAAGGAAGTACGTCGATGGAGCAATGAGGGGCCCACGAGGCAGGGGGCGTGCCGGGCACCCTCGTGGCCGCCTCGTTCGTTGCTTGATGTCCACTCCAAGTCTCCTGGTTTACATTTGTCCGAAAAGATCGCTCCTGAAGGTTTCATCCCGTTTGGACTCTGTTTGATATTCATTTTCTTCGAAACACTGAAATAGGCAAAAAACAGCAATTCGGGATGGGCCTCCGGTTAGTAGGTTAGTCCCAAAAATGATATAAAAGTGTAAAGTAAAGCCCATAAACATCCAAAATGGGTAATATAATAGCATTGAACAATCAAAAATTATAGATACGTTGGAGTCAATAGTTACAGGATCCGCGGGTAGCTTGGGGATGCTTGATACTCCTCCAATGTATCTATAATTTTTTATTGTTCCATGCTATTATATTACCCGTTTTGGAAGTTTATGGGCTTTACTATACACTTTGATATCATTTTTGGGACTAACCTATTAACCAAAGGCCCAACCCATATTGCTATTTTTTTGCCTATTTCAGTGTTTCGAAGAAAAGGAATATCAACTGGAGTCCAAACGGAATGAAACCTTCGGGACAGTTATTTTTGGAACAGAAGCAATCCAGGAGACTTGGAGTTTACGTCAAGGAAGCAATGAGGAAGCCATGAGGCAGGGAGGCACGCCCTACCTGATGAGGATACAGACCTAGGGTAGGGTCATAGGCCTGACCTATACGCCCTACCCTAGGGTCACTACCCTAGAAGCAAAGAAGCTCAAGGGACAACAAAGGGTACCCAGTAAAGGTGTCGAGTGCAACCCACTCGACCAACGAACCACTCAGATACCCCTCCTTCCCGAAGTCACATGACCAGGCAACCACTTGACCATACAAGAAACCACTCGACCAACTGAAGACTAGAAGTCACTCAGAACAGCAACGGGCGAGTATTCACTCTGTAGTCTTTAAGATCATTAAAGGCACTTAAGGCTGGTGTTACCAGTAACGCCTCAATCTTTATGTTCATTCAACCCTCTGTAACGGGAGATGGCTGGGGTCCTGGCGAACTCTATATAAGCCACCCCCTCCTCTGGGACAAGGGTTCGCACCCCCTGTAACACACACACATACTCATAATCCAGTCGACCGCCTCCGGGCACCGAGACATAGGGATTTTACCTCCTCCGAGAGGGGCCTGAACTCGTAAACACTTGCGTACAACCTTGTCGTAGCTAGGACCTTGCCTCTTCATATGTACCCCCTATTCTTACTGTCAGACTTAGTACCACGACAGTTGGCGCCCACCATGGGGCAAAGCGTCTTAGCAACTTCCGGCGAGGTTGCATTTTCTACGACCTTCGTCAGTATGGTTTCTGGTGGCGATTTGGTCATGGGCCGCGAGATCTGGCTCGGCGCGCTCATCTTCGTCGCCGATGATTCCACCTGGCTCCAAGAGGCTCCCCTCGACGTTGAGGCCCTTCCGGCTCACGGCTCGGCGCACTTCCGCGCGAGCTCCTATGGCGTCCTCCTCAGGCAGCCATCTTCACCATACTCGTCGGCCATCGCGTCGTCGACTCATTCCGTCGGATGCCGCCACAAGCGGTCTGGCCGTTTGCGGCTCCAGCGATGGGTGAGACACGTGGTGGCTTGTCAAGCCTTCACTCCCCAAGTCGCGGCTATTGAGCCCGACATGTATTCTCGCGGATTGGTCGATCTGTCGACTGATTTCAAAGATACTCTTTCTGAAAGCGGGAGTTGTGATCCCGCGGCGGAAGTCCTCATGGTCGACTCCCTTTGTGGTCTGCCTGGCTTTCATCGCAGCGGCGACTGTGGCAGGAGCACCGGCCAGTCACTCGACCACGAAGAGTACCAGCCTCAACCTCTCAGCTCGCAGTAGAGGGAGGAGTTGCACCACTGCAACGTGGAGGCTCTCCAGACCCCCATCATAGGGGAAACCGCCGAGGCCCGGGCCTTGGAGGCAGTGCGCCTGGCCACTCTGGCTGAGTGCACTCATCTGGAGAATCTCCAACATTCTCTCAACGAGCGTGCTCGTCGACTGATTCCTGAATCCAGTCAACGCGCACGACAGTTGTTTCCGCCGGAAACTCAGGTATTCCGTACACCGATTAAGAATTTGGCAGCGACTGTGCGTATTGCAGAGTCTATTCAGCCGTCCCGGTCAGAGGCAGGGAGAGGCCTGGAACAGATCAGGGCGCTGCTCTGAGCAGCGGGAGACCAGAACTCCGTTGTTTCCTAGTCGCGGAACAGAATCCACAGCAGATCAGTGAGAGCGGACACCGTTCAGTCGGCTCACAGTCCAAGGTCCCCTTTGCGGTAGGGAGGTCGTGATCACCGTCAAGATCGGTACTTGGGAAGGGCTCATGGATAATATGATCATGAGTACGCCCGTGACAACTACCGTCGAGCGCCTTCGCCCCTTCCTACGGACAGGTCATACGCGCCGAGGCGCAATGACGACAGGCGTCCGTACAGGAACGACCGCAGAATTCCAGTCGACCCCAGAGAACCCGGCTTTGTTGCAAGGTCCATCCTTGTGAAAGGTCTGGTCGACCGGAACAGAGCATACAGAGAAGGGCTGGATCGAGACAGACCCAGTGGAGGCAGAGTCCACATTTCCGGCCCCGAGTGTTTTGGAAGGGCCATCAGAGCTGCTGAGATACCACATAACTTCAGAATGGCGACTAGCGTCAGCAAGTTTACGGGCGAGTCGAAGCCCGATACTTGGCTCGAAGATTACCGAGTGGCTGTGCACATCGGCGGTGGCAGCGATGAGGTGGCCATGAAGCACCTCCCTCTGATGCTTGAAGGGTCTGCCGAAGCTTGGCTGACTCAGTTGGCCCCTCGAAGTATTTTGAGTTGGGATGAGTTAGCTCGAGTGTTCACCAGAACGTTTGAGGGAACTTGCAAGAGGCCAACCGGTCTACTAGAACTACAACATTGCATGCAGAAACCAAATGAATCCCTGAGGGACTATATCCAGAGATGGATCACTCTGCACCACATAGTGGAAAATGTGTCTGATCACCAAGCAGTCTGTGCCTTCAAGGAAGGCGTTCGCTACAGGGAGCTTGTCCTGAAATTTGGTCGGACGGGAGATATGTCCTTGACTCAGATGATGGAGATTTCTACTAAGAACGCTAACGGCTAAGACGAAGGCCGACTCCGGAGTAGAAAACACAAAACAGTTGTAGCGACCAGACCTCAAATAGACTGATCTCCGTGCATCAGTGTCTTCCCTGGATTGGTAATGCTGACACGCACAGTACTCGAAGGACTTATAACAGAGTAGCAATCACACACTTATTACATCGAATGTCTCAAAAGAGAACTTATTACAATAAATATGCTTAAGGCCATCTAATAACGATAACATCGGAAGGCTTGGAAGATAAGCGAGTCCATCAACTCCAACGGCATCACTAAGTATAACACCACGACCTAAGGCACCTTACTCGTCGTCTAAAAAGTCTGCAACATGAACGTTGCAGCCCGAAAAACGGGTCAGCACATGGAATATGCTGGCAATGTAACACATAGAGAGTAATGAACAGAATAATGCTATACTACATGCATAAATGGCTGGTGGAAAGCTCTATGGTTACAGTTTTGCATAAAGCCAGTTTTTCCCTACTACAAAATAAATTTTTATTTAACTATCATGGTGGTTGTTAAACATTGAGAAGGTTCCTCCAACTCAATCCCAATTACGTAACATCATTAACCCAACAAAATTAAATTAAAGAACATGATGAGATTCACATGATAATCCAGGTACTAGATACTCAAAACGTCCATAACCGGGGACACGGCTAACCATGATTAGTTTATACACTCTGCAGAGGTTTGCGCACTTTTACCCACAAGACTCGATCTCCTCCGCTGGATTTCTCGCACTACATGGTGTTTGAGAAACGGATGACCGAGACACAGTCTTTCAGAAGCATAAATTCTCTACTCCGGGTAGACAGTTACACCTACTTTCCCCTACATCTGCTAGTCTACCTCTTCAAGAGTTCACACAACTTAATCAACTATGCTAGAGCCCATAGTAGCTTGTGGCTGCACACGGAAGTTCCTAGCATGAATAATCTCATGATCCCTTTGAGCCTGGGTGGCGGTCCATAGGTGAATCACACGGTACCCCGGGATTTCCAAAAAAATACAGGCAACACTGGGTTCCCCAGGTGCCTCAATCCACCCAGATGTGAGTTTAAGTTGCCACCTTAAGTAAACCATTAAATATCACTCTCACATCTGTCATGAATACACTCACCCAATCCACGTCTACTAGCGTAGCATGGCAATATAAGCAAACATAGAAGCAACTCCCAAAGGTTTGATAATAAAACAGGTAATAGGTACTACCTCATCTACTCCCCAAAACCCACATATTAAATCAGATCCTAATCATGCAATTGTTTGAGGATTGATCTAATGCAACAAAACTGGGTAGTAAAGAGGTATGATCAAAGTGTTACTTGCCTTGCTGATGATCCGTGAAACCTAGAGACTCGTAGTAGCAAGCGGCGCACTCTGGGTACTCTATCGCAAACAAACAAGCATACAATAAGCACTCATCTAATGCACAGGTAAAACTCAAATAAGAGATCTAACCAGAAAGTTCAACTTAAGAACTCCGGTTTGCAAAAACAATCAAATCAAACGAAGCAATGAAAGTCAAACGGCGAAGAAACAAGCTTCGTTTACTACTCTGGACCTAAGTCAAATTTTACAGTTGCAAAAACTTGTTTGAGTTGGTTAAACGGAAAGAGGGTTTCGAGACGAAACTCTAGGTGCTTGAATCACCTGATTCCGATAAACGAGCGAGAAGTTATACTAGAACGGAAATCGGATCAGAAATCACGATCAAAAATAATCGCGGAAAATCCGAGAATAAGAAAAACGGACGAACAGCCTAACGAACGAACATTCGCTGTCTGCGACTAAAAGATGAAAACCGTTCGTTAAAACAAACGAACGAACGGGCGTTCGCTAAATAACTAAACCAGAAAAAAAAACTACAAACCGATCTATATAAAAAAACGGATCTAGGGTTTTCGTAAAAAAACCAATCGGTTTTTCTAGAGAGAACCGAGGCGGCAGCGGCTAACTCCGGTGAGGGGTGGCGGCGGCGGCGACGGTGTCAAGTGGCGGCGGGCGGCGGCGGCGGCGGATCGGGCGGCGGCTACGGTTAGGGTTGTGGCGGCTCGGGCTGGGCTCCCCCGGCTTATAAAGCCGGCTAGGCTGGAGTCCGGGTCGGGTATGGCCCGGCTAGGTCGGTTGAGTTTTTTAAAAAATTATTTCATGCAGAAAAACTAATAAAAGAAATACTAAACGGACTCCAAAAATCCCGAAATAAATTTTCCCCGACCTCTAAAATCGAGGCGGACAAGATGAACATTTATTTGGGGCCTAAATGCAATTTTGAAAACGCACATTTTTCCTAAATTCAAATAAAATAGCCAAAAACTCCGAAATAAAATCTTATTTGATTTTTTTATTAAATCCTCAATATTTCTTTATTTTGGGAAAGTCATTTTATTCCCTCTCTCATATTTTCATAATAGAAATAATTGAAGATAAAATAAATAAAATCAAATAATCCTATTTGCAAAATTTGAGAAAACTCAAATATGAAAATAACGAAATCCCCAACTCTCTCCGTGGGTCCTTGAGTTTCGTAGAATTTCTAGGATCAAGCCAAAATGCAATAAAATATGATATGCAATGATGATCTAATGTATAACATTCCAAATTGAAAATTTGGGATGTTACAAACCTACCCTCCTTAAGATGAATCTCGCCCTCGAGATTCGGGTTGGCTAGAAAATAGGTGAGGGTGGTCCTTCAACAGATCTTCCTCTCACTCCCAAGTGGATTCATCTTCGGTGTGGTGGCTCCATTGAACTTTGCAAAACTTGATAACCTTACTGCGTGTGACTCGGCTGGCAAACTCGAGAATCTTGACCGGTTACTCCTCATAGGTCAAATCACTATCCAACTGGATCGCTTCCAGCAGCACTGTATCTCTCAGCGGTATGTCAGCCATCTCCACGTGGCACTTCTTCAACTGGGAAACATGGAACATGTCATGAACTCCTGACAATCCTTCGGGCAATTCCAACTTGTAAGCAACTTCTCCCATACGCTCCAAAACTTTGTATGGTCCTACAAAATGTGGCGCTAACTTTCCCTTAACTCCAAAGCGCTTAACTCCTCGAAGTGGAGATACATGAAGATAAACTCTATCTCCAACTTCGTAAACTGTCTCCTTGCGTTTAGAATCTGTATAGCTCTTTTGCCTGGACTGGGCTACCTCGAGCCTATCGCGAATCAACTTCACCTTCTGTTCAGATTCTTTAATCAAATCTGGTCCAAACAACTGGCGGTCTCCAACTTCATCCCACAACAATGGTGTCCTGCACCTCCTTCCGTACAAGGCTTCGAAAGGGGCCATCTTCAAACTGGATTGATAACTGTTGTTGTAAGAGAACTCCACGTACGGCAAATTCTCGTCCCAACTAGATCCATAATCTAGCGCACAAGCTCTCAGCATGTCCTCCAGAATTTGATTGACTCTCCCGGTCTGTCTATCTGTCTACGGATGAAAGGCTGTACTGAACTCTAGCCTGGTACCCAAAGTTTCATGCAACTGATTCCAGAACTTTGAGGTAAATTGGGTTCCTCTATCTGATACAATGCTCCTCGGAACTCCATGCAGACATACGATCCTGGTCATGTATATCTTCGCCAACTTAGCACTGGTGTAAGTGGTCTTCACTGGGATGAAATGAGCTACCTTCGTCAATCGATCGACTACAACCCAAATCGAGTCATAGCCCGAACGAGTCCTGGGCAATCCCGTGATAAAATCCATGCCTAGCTTATCCCACTTCCATTCAGATATCGGCAATGGCTGTAGCAATCCTGCTGGCTTCTGATGCTCTGCCTTCACTCTCTGACATACATCACAAACAGCTACATACTCCGCAATATCCTTCTTCATTCCGGTCCACCAGAAAGTGTCCTTCAAATCCAGATACATCTTGGTATTTCCTGGGTGAATCGAGTATGGCGAATCATGGGCCTCCTGCAGAATCAACTTCCTGATCTCCGGGTCATTAGGCACATAAACACGGTCCTCAAACCATAAGGTATCGTGCTCATCCTCACGAAATCCATTAGCTTTTCATGTGCTCATCCTCTCCTTTATCTCAGCAATCTCCTTGTCAATCTTCTGAGCATCTCTGATCTTATCCATCAAAGTCGACTGAATCTCCAAAGCTGCTACATAGCCTCTCGGAACTATCTCCAAGCATAGCTCGTGAAGGTCCTCGGCTAACTCCTTCGATAATTTTCCGGTCAAGAGTGTGTTGACATGGCTCTTACGACTCAACGCGTCGGCTACTACGTTAGCCTTTCCGGGGTGATAATGCAATCTCATATCATAATCCTCGATGAGTCCCAACCATCTCGGGGACTACACCCAGTGGGTGCACTTAGCATGCCCCCACTGGTTTGGATTAACACTCAGCATGGTCTGCTCAGCATGAGTCAAAAAAGGAAAAGGAGAGTAGATTCTCAGACCCCAGTCGACTGCTAGCAGTCGACCGTGGTCTCGGGGACTACACCCAGTGGGTGCACTTAGCGTGCCCCCACTGGTTCGGACAAACACTCGACTAAGCAACAGTCGAGTGGAGTGGAAGACCTATTAAACTCTAAGGCAAGCACACCTCAGTGGGTGATCGGATATGAAACACAGACCCATGATAGTACATGCACATATGGGCAGTGAAGGAACAGCGGCAATTTTTTATTATTCAAAAGTTCAGTCGGGAGTTAACTAACCTTGACGTTGTTCTGTAGAGCGGTGCTGGCATTATAGGCCACCTGGCTGGCCTCATGCATCACCTTCACTTGTTCCATAACAAGATTCACCTGGCGAAGAGCCTCCCTGGCGGCACTTGGCGAGTCGTCTGGAGTTTGGTATGTAGCAAAGAGCGATGGCGCCAAGGCGGCCGAAGCAGCCACTGGGTCGGACGCATGGAGTTGCACTGGAGCAGCAGGAGTCAGAGCAGTCGACCCTGATGGGCGATCAATCGTCAGCGGGTCGGCGAATGTGACGTTGGTCGGAACCGGATCTCCGGATCGCTCGACCACCATCTCAAGCACATGTGTCGACTGAGGGACTTGAACCTCAAGCACTCTCCCGCTCGAGCCCTTGCCTCTCCTTCTCCTCTCCTTCAGAGACACTTCTTCTTCATCATCATCGGGAAGCACAACAATGTCTGATGGAGCTGCAGCGAAAAGAAAACATCAGAAATTCAACTGACCGACAACTCAATCGGTAAAATAAGCTTTAGTCGAGCGGACTTACCAGCTCTGGAGGTGTCCACGTCGTCGGTTTCCTCATCTCCTGGAGCCTTGTCAATGTCCATGTCAGCCGCGGCAGAGGTTGGGCTGGAAAGATGCATGATCCATTCGGTCAAAACAGAAGAATCAATCGGTAGGAGTAAACATAGAAAGGATACTCACCCAGAGGCAATAGGAACATCCATCTTGATCATGGGCAGAGTCTTCCGAGCTTTTGGAGGAGCAACCTTGGACTGCTTGGCGACTTTTTTCTGTTGGCTCCGGAGTCGATGTCCGAGTGCGCTTCTGTGCTTGGGTTCTTGGGGCCATGTTCTTACCGCGCCCGCCCGCTGGATCATGGTGTTGCCTGGATCGACGTTCTGAGCAAGACGGCGAGTCGACCGCTTCGTCATCGTCCGACTCGTTGCTTTCCTCTTCGTCTTCTTCTTCAGAAGATTCCCAATCACCGCTCTCCTCCACGCTGTCCCCTTCCTCCTGGCCTTGCTCCAGAACTTTTTCACCATTGGGCATCGAGTACATCTCAGAAAAACGTACAAGACAAGAAGTCGAGTAAAAGTCAGTCGGGTTCAAGGGCAGTCAGAATATGTACCCAAAAACAATCGGCGATAGAAGACACACCTTGTCCGGCTGATTGTCGTCACTGAAGGGGACGACTCTCCTGGCTCCTCTGGGGTTGTCCTTGTTACCTGTAATGCTCTTCAACCACAGGTCCACCGTCTTAGCTGGTACTTCCTCTGGATGAACCCGAGCGGTGTCGTCGGGCCTAGAGTACATCCACATAGGATGGTCACGGGCCTGGAGAGGCTGGATGCGTCGACTGAGAAATACCTCCAACAGATCCATGCTAGTGACGCCCTGATAGATCAGTTGGACCACCCTCTCAACTAGCATGTTCGTCTCCACGCTCTCAGCAGCAGTCACTTTTAGTGAGGAAGGAGTCTGAACACGATCAAAGGTGAAGTGGGGAAGTCCGGTCGACTGGCCTGGAGTTGGAGGTCCCGGTAGTAGAACCAGGTCGACTGCCAGCCCCTGGCCGATTCAGGAAGAGTCGTGGAAGGGAAAGAGCTCCTCTGCCTCTTCTGGATACCCAAATCCCCACACATCTGAATGACACGTGTTTTCTCGTCACTCGTGTTTGCTTTGTTCACCGACTGAGAACGGATGGTGAAAATATGCTTAAAAAGACCCCAGTGCGGTCGACACCCCAGAAAATTCTCGCACACGGACACGAATGCAGCAAGATATGTGATGGTATTGGGAGAAAAGTGGTGGAGTTAGGCGCCGAAGAAGTTCAAGAAACCCTAGGAAAAGGGGTGCAGAGGAAGCGATAAGCCCCGGTCGACATGGGTGGCGAGCAGAACACACTCACTTGGTCGCGGCTGCGGCCCCGTTCCCCCCTCCGGCAACCTCGCAGCACCCTTGGCGATCAGCCCGGACATCACCAGCTCGTCCAGATCTTCCTGCCGGAGCGAAGACCAGATCCAATCGCCTTGGATCCAGCCCGGCGGCAGCGCCGAGCGTGATGACGACCCGCGATTTTGTTTCTTGCCTTTTGCCGCCCCCGTCGCCTTCTTTGCGCGTTCCAGCGCCGCCTTCTTATCCTTCACCATGGTGGCGGAGCACCGGCATCGAGAGCGGAGGAGCCAAATACAGTGGAGAAGCAGAGAAAAAAAGGGGGAAATAGATGCGCACAGTACAGATGTCTCGGCTCTGTCACCTTATAAAGGCCCACTTCCGAGTGGCTGACGCATGGGCCCAGGCGATCCCGTCAAATCCCGCAACAGTCGTGCGCGGGGTACGTGGCGAAAAAGGTGGCGCGGAGATTGAGGTGCTCCTGTCTATCCATCCCGCTTACCTTGGCACGCTCCGTCCCGCACGCTTCCCTAAAATTTTGAATCACGTGAGATCCAGGATACGCCGCAACCAATCACGCCAAAGATTCTGCGCCCAAAAATGACACTCGTCATATGATGTTGCGAATGATTTGGTGGGGTCTTTCTGGTGGAGGTCCATCCTTCAATTAATAGATCAATATAAAGCCATGGCCAGATGTAACTTAGGGGATGGTAGAACTGCCTTCTTTTGGTCTGATTTGTGGGGCTCTGTTATTTTACAGCAGGAATACCCCCATCTTTATTCTTTTGTGCAAGATGCTACACTGACAGTTCAACAAGTGCTGAGTACTGAGTACCTTGAGGATTTGTTCCACCTACCTCTGTCTAACCAAGCATACCAGCAGATTCTGCTGTTAGAAGAAGTTTGCCATGATTTGAGACAATCTGAATTTTTGCATATGTCTGACACTTGGAGTTATATATGAGGCAACAGTAATTTCTCTACTTCAAAGGCATACAGAGTGATCATAGGTGTCAAACAAGTTCCACCTCACTTTGCCTGGATTTGGAAGTCCTCATGTCAACCTAAGCACAAAATGTTCTTCTGGATGCTTCTACATGATAGACTCAACACAAGAAACTTGCTATGAAGGAAAACTATGATCTTGGAAGAATACACATGTGCTGTGATGAATTGCCAACAAGAAGAAACTCTGCACCATTTATTCTGGGGGTGCCAATTCTCTAGGATATGCTGGAATTTCATATGTCCACAAAGATCTCAAAACCTATCTGTGCTTGAGGCCTTCCAAGATCTGAAGGAAAAGTTGAAGGTTCCTTTCTTCATGGAAATCACTATACTAGGTTCTTGGGCTATCTGGATTTCTAGAAACAACAAGATTTTTGAAAACATTCAACCATCCTTCCAAGGTTGGAAGCACATTTACTTTGAGGAGCTCAAGTTGTTATCCCACAGGATCAAGGCTAAATATGTTGTAGAGTTCAACACATGGCTGACTAGCCTGCTAGTCTCTTGAGGAGCCTTTCTCCTAGTCTTTTTTTCTTTTTGTAGTTTTAGACTTAGCTTCCTCTTTAGGGGCTCACCTCAAGCCCTTGTATGTATAGCTTGTTTTCTTTTCTTTTGTTTTGTTTTTTTAGTTTTAGCTAGCTTTCTTAGTTTGCTGTATAGTTTGTCTTCTTTTCTGGTTTTCTTGGTTCTGTGCTACTCCTTTTATTTATTAATAAAAATTGCAGTGGGGTTTTACCCTACTATTCATAGTCAAAAAAAAACTTTGCGAATCGATCAAGGCGACTAAAGTGAAGCTGAGGTTCTAAACATGAGTCTTCCGTCCTGCGTAAAATATCGGTGAAACGCAAGGGTCGGAACAAGATCAACTTGAATCTTCTTTCCACTCAGACCTTAATCCATTCGGGGGCTAATGATGAGGATACAGACCTAGGGTAGGGCCATAGGCCTGACCTATACGCCCTACCCTAGGGTCACTACCCTAGAAGCAAAGAAGCTCAAGGGACAACAAAGGGTACCCAGTAAAGGTGTCGAGTGAAACCCACTCGACCAACGAACCACTCGGATACCCCTCCTTCCCGAAGTCACACGACCAGGCAACCACTCGACCATACAAGAAACCACTCGACCTACTAAAGACTAGAAGTCACTCAGAACAGCAACGGGCGAGTATTCACTCCATAGTCTTTAAGATCATTAAAGGCACTTAAGGCTGGCGTTACCAGTAACACCTCAATCTTTATGTTACGTCAACCCTCTGTAACGGGAGATGGCTGGGGTCCTGGCGAACTCTATATGGGACAAGGGTTCCCACCCCTGTAACACACACACATACTCATAATCCAGTCGACCGCCTCCGGGCACCGAGACGTAGCGCTTTTACGTCCTCCGAGAGGGGCCTGAACTCATAAACACTTGTGTACAACCTTGCCGTAGCTAGGACCTTGCCTCTCCATACGTACCCCATGTTCTTACTATCAGACTTATTACCACGACACTACCCCCTGGGCACGCCCCCACCCTCGTGGGCCCCTCGTGGCTCCCGTGACTGACTTCTTTCGCCTATATATGTCCATATACCCTATAAACATCCAGGAGCACAATAGATCGGGTGTTCTGCTGCCGCAAGCCTCTGTAGCCACCAAAAACCAATCGGGACCCTGTTCCAGCACCCTGCCGGAGGGGGGGATCCCTCACCGGTAGCCATCTTCATCATCCTGGTGCTCTCCATGACGAGGAGGGAGTAGTTCACCCTCGGGGCTGAGGGTATGTACCAGTAGCTATGTGTTTGATCTCTCTCTCTCTCGTGTTCTTGATTTGGCACGATCTTGATGTATCACGAGCTTTGCTATTATAGTTGGATCTTATGATATTTCTCCCCCTCTACTCCCTTGTAACAGATTGAGTTTTCCCTTTGAAGTTATCTTATCAGATTGAGTCTTTAAGGATTTGAGAACACTTGATGTATGTCTTGCCGTGCTTATCTATGGTGACAATGGGATATTCACGTGATCTACTTGATGTATGTTTTGGTGATCAACTTGCGGGTTCAATGAACTTATGCATAGGGGTTGGCACACATTTTCGTCTTGACTCTCCGGTAGAAACTTTGGGGCACTCTTTGAAGTTCTTTGTGTTGGTTGAATAGATGAATCCGAGATTGTGTGATGCATATCGTATAATCATACCCACGGATACTTGAGGTGACATTGGAGTATCTAGGTGACATTAGGGTTTTGGTTTATTTGTGTATTAAGGTGTTATTCTAGTACGAACTCTATGATAGATCGAACGAAAAGAATAGCTTCGTGTTATTTTACTACGGGCTCTTGAATAGATCGATCCGAAAGGATAACTTTGAGGTGGTTTCGTACCCTACAATAATCTCTTCGTTTGTTCTCCGCTATTAGTGACTTTGGAGTGACTCTTTGTTGCATGTTGAGGGATAGTTATATGATCCAGTTATGTTATTATTGTTGAGAGAACTTGCACTAGTGAAAGTATGAATCTTAGGCCTTGTTTCCTAGCATTGCAATACCGTTTACGCCCACTTTTATCACTTGTTACCTTGCTTTTTTATATTTTCAAATTACAAATACTTATATCTACCATCCATATTTCACTTGTATCACCATCTCTTCGCTGAACTAGTGCACCTATACAATTTACCATTGTATTGGATGTGTTGGGGACACAAGAGACTCTTTGTTATTTGGTTGCAGGGTTGTTTGAGAGAGACCATCTTCATCCTACGCCTCCCACAGATTGATAAACCTTAGGTCATCCACTTGAGGGAAATTTGCTACTGTCCTACAAACCTCTGCACTTGGAGGCCCAACAACGTCTACAAGAAGAAGGTTGTGTAGAAGACATCAGTTGCCTCATATTATTCGTCTTTATAATGTCTTTCGTGAAAATGGTGGAAAGGAAAATTGTGCTCAATTGTTAGAAGAAGAATGCTAATGTTTGGCATAGAATCCATGAATGATGAGCATGAATTCCTTGAATATCCATGATGCTAGTGATATGCAAAGCCATAAGCTTGGGGATGCTATGTTTGATGAAGATGTTATTTTTATCCCCCAGGTTTTGATGTGCAAATTTGTTATAATGGTAGCATGCCTCCTATTTATGATGATTACAATGATAAATGTGGGTTTGGAAGGGTGTCAACTCTAGGTAATGATCCCACTATTTTGGAGGGTGTTGAATGTTATCACAATGATGAAAGTGGATTTGGAGAGGTCATGACTTTATTTAGTGATGAATCCACCATTTTGGATGAGGCTTCAATTGACTATGATAACAAATTTCCTATCTATGATTATTATGGTGATGACATGTATGCTACAAAGAATAATGATAACCATGAAACTTGTCATCATGATTTTAATTTTTAGTCTCATGATAGTTATTTTGTTGAGTTTGCTCCCACCACAATTGATGAGAAGAAATTTGTTTATGTGGAGAGTAATAAAATTGCTATGCTTGCGGATCATGAAAAGAATGCTTTATGTGATAGTTATATTGTAGAATTCATTCACGATGCTACTGAAAATTATTATGAGAGAAGAACATATGCTTGTAGGCTTCTCACTAATATCAAGTTTCCTCTCTTTAGGTTGAACGTTTTGAAATTGCACTTGTTTTGCCTTCCTATGCTAGTTGATTCTTGTTCCCATAAGTTGTTTCCTCACAAAATTCCTATGCATAGGAAGTGGGTTAGACTTAAATGTGCTAGTCATATGCTTCATGATGCTCTCTTTGTGTGTCCATTATTATCTTCTATGTGAGTATCATTGAAATCATCATGCTTAGCTAAAAAGGCATTAAAGAAAAGCGCTTGTTGGGAGACAACCCAACACTTTTACCTACTGTTTTTATGTGTTCACATGATTATGCTACTGTAGTAATAATGTTTTATTGTTGTTGTTTCAATAAAGTACCAAGTAAAACCTTTTGGATAGTGTGGATGATAGTTGACTTGAATCTGTGCAAAAACAGAAACTTTTGCGCTTAGTCCAGGAATTTTCAAAATTCACTGGAACGTGCTTTTGATCTGAATTTTTACAGGTGATAGATATACAAATTCCCTACGTTGTACTATTTTTCAGAATTTGTGGAGTAGCATAAGTGTGGTTGTTTTCCAGATCATTACAGATTGTTCTGTTTTTGACAGATACTGTTTTCAATGCATAGTTTGTTTGTTTCCTAGTTTCTATGGATTATATTGATCAATATAAGTTGTGGAAATGATACACTACAATAGGCATTGTGTGGAAACAATAATGAATCTTGTCTTTGACAATACCAAAGTGGATGATTTGTCTTTATCATACTAACCTATCTCACGAAGTTACGTTAAGTTTTGTCTAATTGAAGTTTTCAAGTTTTGGGTGAGATATCAATATGAGGAGAATAAGAGTGACAAGACCCTAAGATTGGGGATGCCCAAGGAACCCCCAAGGTAATATCCAAGGAAGATCCAAGCAACTAATCTTGGGGATGCCCCGGAAGGCATCCCCTCTTTCATCTCCAACATTATCGGTAATCTTACTTGGGGCTATATTTTCATTCATCACATGATATGAGTTTTGCTTGGAGCGTCATTTTATTTTGTTTTGATTTTCTTGCTGCTATCTATAATAATATTTTGCATATTTTTACTTCAATAAAAATGTCAAGTATAGCCTTTGTCATGCTTATTTTGCAAGTATACGAGTCGCTGTTTTAAAACAGAAAGTTTATCGTTGTTGCAAAAATTCTCTAGAAAAGTTAGAATGTGATAAAATCTTGAAACTTTTCATAATAAGCTATGATAAATTTTATACAATGTGGTAATTTTTCAAAAAAAAATTAAGTTGAATAAGTATGGATCCTTCTTCATCCTTTACAGATTGTTCTGTTTAGACAGATTGCTGATATGATTGCATTGTTTGCATATGTTTGCTTGTTTAATGATTCTATTTGAGGATAGGAGTATTAAATATGCAGAGGCCTTTAGTATGCAATGTTAAATTATAATTTTAGTGATTTGCTACATTACAGAATGATAAGGTTTTGCATTTATTTATACTAACTTATCTCACGAGTTCTTGTTGAGTTTTGTGTGGATGAAGTTTTCAGTATTAGGTAAACCATGATATGAGAGGAATTAAGGAGACACAAAAGCTCAAGCTTGGGGATTCCCAAGGCTTCCCAAGTTAATATTCCAAGAAGTCTCAAGCATCTAAGCTTTGGGATGCCTCGATAGGCATCCCACCTTTCTTCTTCAACAATTATCAGTTAGTATCGGTTGAGCCTAAGTTTTTGCTTCTTCACATGATATGTGCTATGCTTCGAATGTCATTTTATTTTGTTTTTATTGCTGTTTTAAAATACTTAGATCTAAAACTTTTAAATAAGATAGAGTCTTCAAATAACTACCCATTTACTTAAGTACTCATTTGATCTTCACTTATATCTTTTTGAGTAGTTTGTCATTCACTCTCATGCTTCACAATTATTTTGAGAGATGAAAATTTTTATGCTCATGTTCTTCACTTCAATTTATTTGAGCTTATCAAAAGCAATTGCAGCGTATGAAACTAGTCCCAAAGTGATAGATATTCAAGAGGATATTCAAGAGGGGTACAATAAAAACTTTCATGAAGATCATTGGACAAAATAAACTTGATTCTTTGTAATAGTTTTGAGATATGATGATAGTGATATGTGAGTCATGTTGATGAGTAATTATGCTTTAGTAAGAATATTGATGTTAAGGTTTGTGATTTCCTATGCAAGAACGGAAGTCAATAGTTATGAAATGAAATTATATCCTACTTGTGGTGCATTATTCGGTGTTAGTTATGCTTAATGCTCGCTTATGTGATATTTCGTTTCTTGGTTGGTTGCTTCTCAATCTTTTTGCTAGCCTTCACTTGTACTAAGTAGAGATACTACTTGTGCATCCAAAATCCTTAAACCCAGTTTTGCCACATGAGTCCACCATACCTACCTATGTGCGGTATTCCCGTGTCGTTCTAAGCAAATTTGTATGTGCCATCTCTAAAATTTCAAAATAATTTCCTTTTTGTGTGCTCGTACTGCTCATGAAGCGGCAGGGGGTGACCAATATTTTCCATGCTAGATGTGTTATTCTTAAGATGAGTGTTTATTCACTTGTCAATACACGAGAGTAAGACAAAGGTATTAGGGATGCCCAGTCCCGAAATGAAAAATGAATTTATTTTATGTTGCAAATAATAAATTCCTTGGAAATTTTTGGTATGGAGGGCACTCGTGGATTTAGTTAGCCATGGATTGTGAAAGAATGGTGAAAAAAGGAATAAACTTTATTTTTTATTTGGGAACTGCCTATCATATATCTAGCATGGAAAGTGTTGGGAATTACTTGGTCATTTTCGTTGACGGGAAAAGTATGCCTCTCAAAATGTTTTTATCTCTCAATTTAAGCTTTGAGCTCGGCACATCTACAAATACCTACTTCCCTCTGTGAGGGGCTTATCTATTTACTTTATGCAATTTTTATTTTTATTTTGAGTCTCCATCTTCTCTTACAAAGCACCAACTAAGGGGCACTATGATCGTACTTGAGCATTGGATGTAGCTAATATGCGAGTGTGTTTCATGAATGGATCAATGATTGAGCATGATGGGCTAGGGATAACTTTCTTTAGTGTCGATATTTTGAAAGACATGGTTGCTTGTTGATATGCTTGAGTATTGAAATCTTCATGTCGAAACTAGACTATTGCTTTGAACCATATGAAAGTCCAAATGTCCATGCTACAAAATAAAAGAATATGTGACGAACATGTTAGGAAGCATTCCACATCAAAAATTCTGTTTTTACCATTTACCTACTCGAGGACAAGAAGAAATTAAGCTTGGGGATGCTGATATGTCTCCAACGTATCTATAATTTTTGATTGTTACATGCTACTATATTATCATTCTTGGATGTTTTACAATCATTTTATAGCAACTTTATATCATTTATTGGGACTAAACTATAGACATAGTGCGCAGTGCTAGTTGCTATTTTTTGCTTGTTTTTTACTTCACAGAGAATCGATACCAAACGGAGTCCAAACGCAGTGAAACTTTTTGAAGATTTTTTCTGGGCCAGAACACCCAGGATGGGCCAGAGAAGTACCAGAGGGGTGCCCCGAGGGGGGCACAACCCACCTGGGCATGCCTGGGGGCCCAAGCATGCCCCGGTGGGTTGTGCCCACCTCGATGGCCTCCTGTGCCGCCTCTTCGTCCTATAAATTGTCAAATATTTCAAAAACCCTTGGGATAACCCTAGATCAGAAGTTTCGCCGCCACAAACCTCTGTAGCCACGAAAAATCAATTTAGACCCTGTTCCTGCACTCCGCCGGAGGGGGAGATCGTCACCGGTGGCCATCTTCATCATCCCGGCGGCCACCATGATGAGGAGGGAGTAGTACACCTCGGGGCTGAGGGTTTGTACCAGTAACTATGTGTTTAATCTCTTTCTCTCATGTTCTTGAGATGTCACGGTCTTGATATATCGCGGGCTTTGTTAATATAGTTGGATCATATGGTGTTTCCCCCTCTTTATCTTGTTGTGAATTGAGTTTTCCCTTTGAGATTTTGTTTATCGGATTAAATACTTTTATAGACTTGAGAGCACTTGATATATGTCTTGCATATGAATACCCGTGGTGACAATGGGGTATTATATTGAATCACTTGAGATATGTTTTGGCACTCAACTCGTGGTTTCCCGAGGTGACATTGGGGTAATCTATGCATAGGGGTTGATGCACGTGCTCGTCTTTTGTTTCTCCGGTAGAAACCTTGGGGCACTCTTTGAGGTTCTTTGTGTTGGATTGAGTATTATGAATCTGAATTTTCTTTGGTGTTATTTTTAGTACGAACTCTTGATAGATCGATCGAAAAGAATAGATACATGTTATTTTAGTATGAACTCTTGATAGATTGATCAGGAAGAATAACTTGGTGTTATTTTAGTACGAACTCTTGGATAGATTGATCCAAAGAATAGCTACAAACAATTTCTTCTTATGTTCTCCGCTAGATAGGAACTTGGAGTGATTCTTCATCACACATTGAGGGGTGAAAACCCACAAGTATAGGGGATCAACTGTAGCCTCTTTCTATAAGTAAGACTGTCGAACCCAACGAGGAGCTAAAGGTAGAACAAATATTCCCTCAAGTTCTATCGACCACCGATACAACTCTATGCACGCTTAATGTTCGCTTTACCTAGAACAAGTATGAGACTAGAAGTACTTTGTAGGTGTTGTTGGATAGGTTTGCAAGAATATAAAGAGCACGTAAATATAAACTAGGGGCTTTTTAGATAAAGAAGCAATAAAGTTAGTATAGCGAGTGTGGAAAAGTGGTGGTAGGAGTTGCGGAATTGTCCCTAAGCAATTGACTACTTTACTAGACCGATAGCAAGTTTTATGTGGGAGAGGCATAAGCTAACATACTTTCTCTTCTTGGATCATATGCACTTATGATTGGAACTCTAGCAAGCATCCGCAACTACTAAAGATCATTAAGGTAAAACCCAACCATAGCATTAAAGTATCAAGTCCTCTTTATTCCCATACGCCATGACCCACTTATCCGTGTTTGTGTTTCAGTCACTCACGCAATGCAGACAATAAGCAAACCATAAACATATTGCAAACCCTACAGCGGGGATCCCTCACGCTTGCACGACACGGAGAGCACCATAGGACAGCATCATAACCACTAGCAAATTAAACCAATCATAGCAATTCACCAACTACCGATAGGACAACGAAAATCTACTCAGACATCATAGGATGGCAACACATCATTGGATAATAATATGAAGCATAAAGCACCATGTTCAAGTAGAGGGTACAGCGGGCTGCGGGAGAGTGGACCGCTAAATATAGATGGGGGAAGGTGATGGAGATGTTGGTGAAGATGACAGCCGTGTTGGTGTAGATCGCGGTGATGATGATGGCCCCCGGCGGCGTTCCGACGCCACCGGAAGCGAGGGGGAGAGAGCCCCCCTTCTTCTTCTTCCTTGACCTTCTCCCTAGATAGGAGAACGGTTTCCCCTCTTGTCCATGGTATCCATGGCGTGGGAGGGGCGAGAGCCCCTCCGAGATTGGATCTCTCTCTCTCTCTCTTTCTCTCTCTCTCTCTCTCTCTCTCTCTCTCTCTCTCTCTGTGTGTGTGTGTGTGTGTGTGTGTTTCCGCATTCCTAATTCTGCCCTTTCACCGTTTCTTGTATATCCGGAGATCCGTAACTCCGATTGGATTGAAAATTTCACCAAGATTTTTCTCTGAAAATTAGCTTTCTTGCAGCAAAAAAAGAGCATCAACCTCCTAACGGGGTGCCCACGAGGGTTAGGGGCGCGCCCACCCCCCTGGGGCACTCCCCCTGCCTCGTGGCCCTCTCGGGTACCGTCTCGCGTTGATTTTTCTTCGCAAAAATCATAAATATTCTAAAAATATTCTCCGTCCATTTTTATCCCGTTTGGACTCTGTTTGATATGGGGTTTCTGTGAAACATAAAACATGCAACAAACAAGAACTGGCACTGGGCACTAGATCAATATGTTAGTCCCAAAAATAGTATAAAAAGTGGCCAAAAGTATACGGAAGTTGAATAATATTGGCTTGGAACAATCAAAAATTATAGATACGACAGAGATGTATCAGCATCCCCAAGTTTAATTCCTGCTCGTCCTCGAGTAGGTAAATGATAAAAAAGATAATTTTTGATGTGGAATGCTACCTAGCATAATCTTGATCATGTAATCTAATCATGGCATGAATATTAAGACACGAGTGATTCAAAGCAATAGTCTATCATTTGACATAAAAATAATAATAGTCAGGCATCCCAACAAACAATCATGCCTTTCAAAATATCAATGCTTATAGAACGTTATGAAGGAAATATGCCCTAGAGGCAATAATAAAGTTATTATTTATTTCCTTATTTCATGATAATTGTTTATTATTCATGCTAGAATTGTATTAACCGGAAACATAATACATGTGTGAATACATAGACAAACATAGTGTCACTAGTATGCCTCTACTTGACTAGCTCGTTTATCAAAGATGGTTATGTTTCCTAGCCATGGACAAAAGAGTTGTCATTTGATTAACGGATCACATCATTAGGAGAATGATGTGATTGACTTGACCCATTCCGTTAGCTTAGCACTTGATCGTTTAGTATGTTGCTATTGCTTTCTTCATGACTTATACATGTTCCTATGACTATGAGATTATGCAACTCCCGTTTACCGGAGGAACACTTTGTGTGCTACCAAACGTCACAACGTAACTGGGTGATTATAAAGGAGCTCTACAGGTGTCTCCGAAGGTACATGTTGGGTTGGCGTATTTCGAGATTAGGATTTGTCACTCCGATTGTCGGAGAGGTATCTCTGGGCCCACTCGATAATGCACATCACTTAAGCCTTGCAAGCATTGCAACTAATGAGTTAGTTGTGAGATGATGTATTACGGAACAAGTAAAGAGACTTGCCGGTAACGAGATTGAACTAGGTATTGAGATACTGACGATCGTATCTCGGGCAAGTAACATACCGATGACAAAGGGAACAACGTATGTTGTTATGCGGTCTGACCGATAAAGATCTTCATAGAATATGTGGGAGCCAATATGAGCATCCAGGTTCCGTTATTGGTTATTGACCGGAGACTTGTCTCGGTCATGTCTACATTGTTCTCGGACCCGTAGGGTCCGCACGCTTAAGGTTTCGATGATAGTTATATTATGAGTTTATGAGTTTTGATGTACCGAAGGAGTTCGGAGTCCCGGATGAGATCGGGGACATGACGAGGAGTCTCGAAATGGTCGAGACATAAAGATCAATATATTGGACGACTATATTCGGACTTCGGAAAAGGTTTCGAGTGATTCGGGTATTTTTCGGAGTACCGGAGAGTTACGGGAATTTGTCGGGGAGTATATGGGCCTTATTGGGCCATACGGGAATAGAGGAGAGAGGCCAAAAGGAAGGAGGCCTGCGCCCCCCCTCTGGTCCGAATTGGACAAGGGGTGTAGCACCCTTTTCCTTCTTCCTCTCCCCCTCTTTCCCCTTCTCCTACTCCAACAAGGAAGGAGGGAGTCCTACTCCCGGTGGGAGTAGGACTCCCCTTGGCGCGCCCCCTCCTAGGCTGGCCGCCCCCTCCCCCTTTGCTCCTTTATATACGGGGGCAGGGGGGCACCTCTAGGCACAACAACAATTGATCCTTGAGATCTCTTAGCCGTGTGCGGTGCCCCCCTCCACCATAGTCCTCGATAATATTGTAGCGGTGCTTAGGCGAAGCCCTGCGACGGTACAACATCAAGATCGTCACCACGCCGTCGTGCTGACGGAACTCTTCCCCGACACTTTGCTGGATCGGAGTCCGGGGATCGTCATCGAGCTGAACGTGTGCTAGAACTCGGAGGTGCCGTAGTTTTGTTGCTTGATCGGTCGGGCCGTGAAAACGTACGACTACATCAACCGCGTTGTTATAGCGCTTCCGCTTTCGGTCTACGAGGGTACGTGGACACACTCTCCCCTCTCGTTGCTATGCGTCACCATGATCTTGCGTGTGCGTAGGAATTTTTTTTGAAATTACTACGTTCCCCAACAGTGGCATCCGAGCCTAGGTTTTATGCGTAGATGTCATATGCACGAGTAGAACACAAGTGAGTTGTGGGCGATATAAGTCATACTACTTACCAGCATGTCATACTTTGGTTTAGCGGTATTGTGAGATGAAGCGGCTTGGACCGACATTACCCGTACGCTTACACGATACTGGTTTCACTGCCACGAGCACTAGTTGCTTAAAGGTGACCGGCGGGTGTCTGTGTCTCTCACTTTAGTTGAACCGATTGTGGCTACGCCCGGTCCTTGCGAAGGTTAAAATAGCACCAACTTGACAAACTATCGTTGTGGTTTTGATGCGTAGGTAAGAACGGTTCTTGCTCAGCCCGTAGCAGCCACGTAAAATTTGCAACAACAAAGTAGAGGACGTCTAACTTGTTTTTGCAGGGCATGTTGTGATGTGATATGGTCAAGACATGATGCTAAATTTTATTGTATGAGATGATCATGTTTTGTAACCGAGTTATCGGCAACTGGCAGGAGCCATATGGTTGTGCTTTATTGTATGCAATGCAATCGCCCTGTAATGCTTTACTTTATCACTAAGCGGTAGCGATAGTCGTAGAAGCATAAGATTGGCGAGACGACAACGATGCTACGATGGAGATCAAGGTGTCGCACCGGTGACAATGGTGATCATGACGGTGCTTCGAAGATGGAGATCACAAGCACAAGATGATGATGGCCATATCATATCACTTATATTGATTGCATGTGATGTTTATCTTTTATGCATCGTATCTTGCTTTGATTGACGTAGCATTATAAGCTGATCCATCACTAAATTATCATAGTAAAAGTGTTCTCCCTGAGTATGCACCGTTGCGAAAGTTCTTCGTTCTAAGACACCATGTGATGATCGGGTGTGATAGGATCTACATTCAAATACAACGGGTGCAAAACAGTTGCACACGCGGAATACTCAGGTTAAACTTGACGAGCCTAGCATATAACAGATATGTCCTCGGAACACGGAGATCGAAAGGTCGAGCGTGAATCATATAGTAGATATGATTAACATAGTGATGTTCACCATTGAAACTACTCCATCTCACGTGATGATCGGACATGGTTTAGTTGACTTGGGTCACGTGATCACTTAGAGGATTAGAGGGATGTCTATCTAAGTGGGAGTTCTTTAGTAATATGATCAATTGAACTTGAATTTATCATGAACTTAGTCCTGGCAGTATGTTGTAGATCAATAGCTCGCGTTGTTGCTTCCCTATGTTTTATATGTGTTCCTAGAGAAAACTAAGTTGAAAGATGTTAGTAGCAATGATGCGGACTTGGTCCGTGATCTGAGGTTTATCCTCATTGCTGCACAGAAAGAATTATGTCCTTGATGCACCGCTAGGTGACGGACCTATTGCAGGAGCAGATGCAGACATTATGAACGTTTGGCTAGCTCAATATGATGACTACTTGATAGTTTTGTGCACCATACTTTATGGCTTAGAACCGGGATGCCAAAAACATTTTTGAAACGTCACGGAACATATGAGATGTTCCATGAGATGAAATTGGTATTTCAGACTCATGCCCGTGTCAAAAGGTATGAGACCTTTGACAAATACTTCGCCTAAAAGATGGAGGAGAATTGCTCAACTAGTGAGCAAGTACTTAGATAGTCTGGGTACTACAATCGCTTGAATCAAGTGAGAGTTAATCTTCCAGATAAGATAGTGATTGACCGAGTTCTCTAGTCACCATCACCAAGTTACTGGAACTTCGTGATGAACTATAATGCAAGGGATGATGAAAAATGATTCCCGAGCTCTTCGTGATGCAGAAATCGATGAAGGTAGAAATCAAGTAAAGAGCATCAAAGTGTTGATGATTGACAAGACCACTAGTTTCAAGAAAAGGGCAAAGGGAAAGAAAGGGAACTTCAAGTAGAATGACAAGCAAGTTGTCACTCCCGCGAAGAAGCCCAAAGCTGGACCAAAGCCTGAAACTGAGTGCTTACACTGCAAAGGAAATGGTCACTGGAAGCGGAAATGCCCTGAATATTTGGTGGATAAGAAGGATGGCAAAGTGAACAAGGGTATATTTGATATACAGGTTATTGATGTGTACCTTACTAGTGTTTATAGTAGCCCCTGAGTATTTGATACTTGTTCGGTTGCTAAAGATTAGTAACTCGAAACAGGAATTATAGAATAAACAGAGACTAGTTGAGGGTGAAGTGATGATGTATGTTGGAAGTGGTTCCAAGATTGATATGATCATCATCGTACACTCCCTATACTTTCGGGATTAGTGTTAAACCTAAATAAATGTTATTTTGCGTTTGCGTTAAGCATGAATATGATTTGATCATGTTTATTGCAATACAATTATTCATTTAAAGTCAGAGAATAATTGTTATTCTGTTTACATGAATAAAACCTTCAATGGTCATACACCCAATGAAAATAGTTTGTTGGATCTCGATCATAGTGATACACATAATCATAATATTGATGCCAAAAGATGCAAAGTTGATAATGATAGTGCAACTTATTTGTGGTACTGCTGTTTGGGTCATATCGGTGTAAAGCGCATGAAGAAACTCCATGCAGATGGACTTTTGGAATCAATTGATTATGAATCATTTGATGCTTGTGAACCGTGCCTTATGGGCAAGATGCCTAAAATTCCGTTCTTCGGAACAATGGAACGAGCTACTGATTTATTGGAAATAATACATACAGATGTATGCGATCCAATGAGTGTTGATGCTCGTGGCGAGTATCGTTATTTTCTGACCTTCATAGATGATTTGAGCAGATATGGGTATATCTACTTAATAAAACACAAGTCTGAAACATTTGAAATGTTCAAAGGAATTCAGAGTGAAGTGAAGAATCACCGTAACAAGAAAATAAAGTTTCTACGATCTGATCGTGGAGAAGAATATTTGAGTTACGAGTTTGGCCTTCATATAAAACAATGTGGAATAGTTTCACAGCTCACGCCACATGGAACACCACAGCGTTATGGTGTGTCCGAACATCGTAACCGCACTTTATTGGATATGGTGCGATCTATGATGTCTCTTATCGATTTACCACTATCATTATGGGGTTATGCATTAGAGGCAGTTGCATTCACTTTAAATAGGGCACCATCAAAATCCGTTGAGACGACACCTTATGAATTGAGGTTTGGCAAGAAACCAAAGTTGTCGTTTCTTAAAGCTTGGGGCTGCGATGCTTATGTGAAAAAGTTTCAACCTGATAAGCTCGAACCCAAATCGGAAAAGTGTGTCTTCATAGAATACCCAAAGGAAACTGTTGGGTAAACCTTCTATCACAGATCCGAAGGCAAAATCTTTGTTGCTAAGAATGGATCCTTTCTAGAGAATGAGTTTCTCTTGAAAGAAGTGAGTGGGAGGAAAGTAGAACTTGATGAGGTAATTGTACCTGCTCCCTTATTAGAAAGTAGTATATCGCAGAAACAGGTTTCTGTGACACCTACACCAATTAGTGAGGAAGATAATGATGATGATCATGAAACTTTAGATCAAGTTGTTACTGAACCTCGTAGATCAATCAGAGTAAGATACGCACCAGAGTGGCACAGTAATCCTGTTATGGAAGTCATGTTACTAGACCATGATGAACCTACGAACTATGAAGAAGCGATGGTGAGCCCAGATTCCGCAAAATGGCTTGAGGCCATGAAATCTAAGATGGGATCCATGTATGAGAACAAAGTGTGGACTTTGGTTGACTTGCCCGATGATCGGCAAGAAATTGAAAATAAATGGATCTTCAAGAAGAAGACTGACGCTGACGGTAATGTTACTGTCTACAAAGCTCGACTTGTCGCGAAAGGCTTTTGACAAGTTCAAGGGGTTGACTATGATGAGACCTTCTCACCCGTAGCGATGCTTAAGTCTGTCCGAATCATGTTAGCAATTGCCGCATTTTATGATTATGAAATATGGTAGATGGATGTCAAAACTGCATTCCTGAATGGTTTTCTAGAAGAAGAGTTGTATATGATGCAACCAGAAGGTTTTGTCGATCCGAAAGGTGCTAACAAAATGTGCAAGCTCCAGCGATCCATTAATGGACTGGTGCAAGCATCTCAGAGTTGGAATATACGCTTTGATGAGTTGATCAAAGCATATGGTTTATATACAGACTTTTGGAAAGGCCTGTATTTACAAGAAAGTGAGTGGGAGCACTACAACCTTTCTGATAAGTATATGTGAATGACATATTATTGATCGGAAATGATGTAGAATTTTCTGGAAAGCATAAAGGAGTGTTTGAAAGGAGTTTTTCAAAGAAAGACCTCAGTGAAGCTGCTTACACATTGAGCATCAAGATCTATAGAGATAGATCAAGGCGCTTGATAAGATTTTTCAATGAGTACATACCTTGATAAGATTTTGAAGTAGTTCAAAGTGGAACAGTCAAAGAAGGAGTTATTGCCTGTGTTGCAAGGTGTGAAGTTGAGTAAGACTCAAAACCCGACCATGGCAGAAAATAGAAAGAGAATGAAAAGTCATTCCCTATGCCTCAACCATAGGTTCTATAAAAGTATGCCATGCTATGGACTAGACCTATTGTATACTCTACCCTGGTTTGGCAAGGGAGTACAATAGTGATCTAGGAGTAGATCACTGGACATTGGTCAAAATTATCCTTAGTAGAATAAGGATATGTTTCTCGATTATGGAGGTGATAAAAGAGTTCATCATAAAAGTTACATCGGTGCAAACTTTTACACGTATCCAGATGACTCTAAGTCTCAATCTGGATACATATTGAAAGTGGGAGCAATTAGCTAGAGTAGCTCTGTGCGGAGCATTGAAGACATAGAATATTTGCAAAGTACATACGGCTCTGTATGTGACAGACCCGTTCTCTCGCGAGCAAAACATGATCATACCTTAGTACTCTTTGGGTGTTAATCACATAGCGACGTGAACTAGATTATTGACTCTAGTAAACCCTTTGGGTGTTGGTCACATGAAGATGTGAGCTATGGGTGTTAATCACATACAGATGTGAATATTTGTGTTAAATCACATGGTGATGTGAACTAGATTATTGACTCTAGTGCAAGTGGGAGACTGAAGGAAATATGCCCTAGAGGCAATAATAAAGTTATTATTTATTTCCTTATTTCATGATAAATGTTTATTATTCATGCTAGAATTGTATTAACCGGAAACATAATACATGTGTGAATACATAGACAAACATAGTGTCACTAGTATGCCTCTACTTGACTAGCTCGTTTATCAAAGATGGTTATGTTTCCTAGCCATGGACAAAAGAGTTGTCATTTGATTAACGGATCACATCATTAGGAGAATGATGTGATTGACTTGACCCATTCCGTTAGCTTAGCACTTGATCGTTTAGTATGTTGCTATTGCTTTCTTCATGACTTATACATGTTCCTATGACTATGAGATTATGCAACTCCCGTTTACCGGAGGAACACTTTGTGTGCTACCAAACGTCACAACGTAACTGGGTGATTATAAAGGAGCTCTACAGGTGTCTCCGAAGGTACATGTTGGGTTGGCGTATTTCGAGATTAGGATTTGTCACTCCGATTGTCGGAGAGGTATCTCTGGGCCCACTCGATAATGCACATCACTTAAGCCTTGCAAGCATTGCAACTAATGAGTTAGTTGTGAGATGATGTATTACGGAACGAGTAAAGAGACTTGCCGGTAACGAGATTGAACTAGGTATTGAGATACCGACGATCGAATCTCGGGCAAGTAACATACCGATGACAAAGGGAACAACGTATGTTGTTATGCGGTGTGACCGATAAAGATCTTCATAGAATATGTGGGAGCCAATATGAGCATCCAGGTTCCGCTATTGGTTATTGACCGGAGACATGTCTCGGTCATGTCTACATTGTTCTCGAACCCGTAGGGTCCGCATGCTTAAGGTTTCGCTGATAGTTATATTATGAGTTTATGAGTTTTGATGTACCGAAGGAGTTCGGAGTCCCTGATGAGATCGGGGACATGACGAGGAGTCTCGAAATGGTCGAGACGTAAAGATCGATATATTGGATGACTATATTCGGACTTCGGAAAAGGTTTCGAGTGATTCGGATATTTTTCGGAGTACCGGAGAGTTACGGGAATTCGTCGGGGAGTATATGGGCCTTATTGGGCCATACGGGAATAGAGGAGAGAGGCCAAAAGGAAGGAGGCATGCGCCCCCCCCTCTGGTCCGAATTGGACAAGGGGCGCAGCCCCCTTTTCCTTCTTCCTCTCCCCCTCTTTCCCCTTCTCCTACTCCAACAAGGAAGGAGGGAGTCTTACTCCCGGTGGGAGTAGGACTCCCCTTGGCGCGCCCCCTCCTAGGCCGGCCGCCCCTCCCCCTTTGCTCCTTTATATACGGGGGCAGGGGGGCACCTCTAGGCACAACAACAATTGATCCTTGAGATCTCTTAGCCGTGTGCGGTGTCCCCCTCCATCATAGTCCTCGATAATATTGTAGCGGTGCTTAGACAAAGCCCTGCGACGGTACAACATCAAGATCGTCACCACGCCATCGTGCTGACGGAACTCTTCCCCGACACTTTGCCGGATCGGAGTCCGGGGATCGTCATCGAGCTGAACGTGTGCTAGAACTCGGAGGTGCCGTAGTTTTGGTGCTTGATCGGTCAGGCCGTGAAGACGTACGACTACATCAACCGCGTTGTTACAACGCTTCCGCTTTCGGTCTACGAGGGTACGTGAACACACTCTCCCCTCTCGTTGCTATGCATCACCATGATCTTGCGTGTGCGTAGGATTTTTTTTGAAATTACTACGTTCCCCAACATGTTATCCCTACAAAATCATAGTCTTTTATGTTCCCTTTTCTTAACACAAGGTACCACTCATGCCTATCCCGTTGTCAGCCAAGCAATTGGTTCATACTTTTTAATGCGCTTCAGCTTTTTCAACCTTCACGCAATACATGAGCACAAGCCATGGATATAGCACTAGAATAGAGTATGATGGTGGAAGTTGTGTGGAGAAGACAAAAATGGAGAAAGTCTCACATCGACACGGCTAATCAACGGGCTATGGAGATGCCCATCAATTGATGTCAATGCGAGGAGTAGGGATTGCCATGCAACGGATGCACTAGAGCTATAAGTGTATGAAATCTCAAACTGAAAACTAAGTGGGTATGCATCCAACTTGCTTGCTCATGAAGACCTCGGGCATTTGAGGAAGCCCATCATCGGAATATACAAGCCAAGTTCTATAATGAAAATTCCCACTAGTATATGAAAGTGATAACTCAAGAGACTCTCTACATGAAGAACATGGTGCTATTTGAAGCACAAGTGTGGTAAAAGGATAGTAACATTGCCCCTTCTCTCTTTTTCTCTTTTTTTTGATGGGCTTCTTTGGCCTCTTTTTTATTTGGGCTTCTTTGGCCTCTTTTATTTTTCATAAAGTCCGGAGTCTCATCCCGACTTGTGGGGGAATCATAGTCTCCATCATCCTTTCTCACTGGGGCAATTCTCTAATAATGATGATCATCACACTTTTATTTACTTACAACTCAATATTACAATTCGATATCTAGAACAAAGATATGACTCTATATGAATGCCTTCGGCGGTGTACCGGGAGGTGCAATGGTCTAGCGTAGCAATGACAAAAAACGGACAAGCCATGAAAACATCATGCTATCTATCTTACGATCATGCAAAGCAATATGACAATGAATGCTCAAGTCATGTATATGATGATGATGGAAGTTGCATGGCAATATATCTCGGAATGGCTATGGAAATGCCATGATAGGTAGGTATGGTGGCTGTTTTGAGGAAGATATAAGGAGGCTTATGTGTGATAAAGCATATCATATCACGGGGTTTGGATGCACCCGCGAAGTTTGCACCAACTCTCGAGATGAGAAAGGGCAATGCACGGTACCGAAGAGGCTAGCAATGATGGAAGGGTGAGAGTGCGTATAATCCATGGACTCACATTAGTCATAAAGAACTCATATACTTATTGCAAAAGTTTATTATCCCTTGAAGCAAAGTACTACTACGCATGCTCCTAGGGGGGAGGTTGGTAGGAGTTAACCATTGCGCGCCCCCGACCTTCACGCAAAGATAAATAATCAAAATACAATGCGTGCCAATTTGGTTACATAGTTAGGAGACCATACGTGCATGCTTCGGGAATCACAAACCTTAACACCAATATCCTTACTAAACACAACCATTTACTAGAACCTCCCACATATTATCATCTCTATATCGCAAAACTATTGCAAGGAATTAAACATATCATATTCAGTGATCTACAAGTTTTATGTAGAATTTTATGACTAACCATGTGAATGACCAATTCCTGTCATCTCTCTAAATAGATATAAGTGAAACAAGAGAGTTTAATTATTTCTACAAAAGATATGCCCACGCTCTAACAAATGTAAGTGAAGCAAAAGAGCATTCTACAAATGGCGGTTTTCTATGTGAAGAGAAACAGGCAATCCAAACTTCAAATGATATAAGTGAAGCACATGAAGCATTCTATAAAGCCATACTCAAAAGATTTAAGTGAAGTACAATGAGAATTCTATAAATCAACCAAGGACTATCTCATACCAGCATGGTGCATAAAAGAAAAGTGAAAACTAAATGCAAAAGACGCTCCAAGATTTGCACATATCACATGAATGAAACGAATCCAAAAACATACCGATACTTGTTGAAGAAAGAGGGGATGCCTTCCAGGGCATCCCCAAGCTTAGACGCTTGAGTCTCCTTGAAAATTTACTTGGGGTGCCTTGGGCATCCCCAAGCTTGATCTCTTACCTCTCCTCCTTTTTCTCATATCGAGACCTCCTCGATCTTCGAACACTTCATCCACACAAAACTTCAACAGCAAACTCGGTAAGATCCGTTAGTATAATAAAGAAAATCACTACTCTAAGTACTGTTGCAAACCAATTCATATTTTATTTTTTCATTGTGTCTACTGTAATATAACTTTTCCATGGCTTAATCCACTGATAGAAATTGATAGTTTCATCAAAACAAGCAAACTATGCATCAAAAACAGAATCTGCCAAAAACAGAACAGTCTGTAGGAATCTGAACATTCACCATACTTATGGTACCCCAAAAATTCTGCCCAAATTAGGAAAAATGAAAAATTTGTATAGAAAGACAGTGCAAAAAGAATCAGAACTGTTTGAACTTCTAGTAAAACATGTAAAATCATGCACTACAGCCAAAGTTTCTGTCCTACACCGCACAAACCAACAAGCATTGTAAACATCCTAAAGGCAAACATTGGCACATTATTTTTATAATACAATGGAATTGTACAAGGGGATAATTATTTCTGATGAAAAGTTTCTATAATTAATATTCACAAAGTTTCCATGAGCATGAACAAAGTTCAAGGAGCTCCCCCACTTCAACAAATGCGTGTCTTTCTCACTTTCACTTTCCTTTTTGAAAAGTTTTGGGTTACCTTTTTTAATTTTTTGTTTTTAAACTTTATAAAAGCACTTAACAGAAACAAATGACTCTCTAAAACTTCTGGGTTGTCTCCCTGGCAGCGCTTTCTTTAAAGCCATTAAGCTAGGCATATAGTGCTCAAGTAATGAATCCACCCGAATCCCAAGGCATATCAAAGCCAATTTTAATTAACAATGATTTGTAATTTAGTAGTGAGCAAAAAGTAACATATATCATGCAACAACAAAGTCTAACTCTCTTCCTATGCATCGGCATGTCATAAAAGAACAATTCATGCACACCAAGTAAAGGCCAATGCATAGTATAAGCAGTTTCTTGCAATTCTATCATGTTGGAAATATAAAGAGGCGGAGATGTAGTTCCTCTCTCATAATAATTGCAAGTTGGAGCATCAAGCACATGCATATTATATCTATCAAAATCATCATGTGTAACAGTATAATGCAACACATCAACATAATCCTTAATAAGAGCAAACTTCTACGATATAGTGTAGTCGGGAGAATTCAAAAAGATAATAGGACTATTATGTGTGGGTGCAATAGCAACAATTTCATGTTTAACATAAGGAACTATAGCAAGTTCATCTCCATAAGCATCATTCATATTGGCATCATGGCCACAAGCATAGCAAGCATCGTCAAAAAGGGGTATTTCAAGAGAACCAACGGGATCATAACAATCATCATAGCAATCATCCTTCGGTAAGCACGAAGGAAAATTTAAACAATGTATGAGTTGAAGAGTTACTCTCATTAGAAGGTGGGCATGGGTGATCAATCCACTCTTCCTCCTTTTGTTCTTCGCTCTCCTCCTCATCTTTTTCATCCAATGAGCTCACAGTTTCATCAATTTCTTCTTCCATAGACTCCTGCAAAATATTAGTCTCTTCTTGGACAGCGGAGGAGTCATCAATATAGGGTTTAACATAGGCATTAGAAGCATAATTATCATAATAATATTGAAGTATGGCAAAATTTTCAAATTTGTAAAGAGTAGCATCATACTTTTCAATCAAACAAGCAATTTCATAAGCACCCTTAAAAGCAACAAATTCTTCAATTTGTTGAACATCATAGTAATTATAAACACCCTTATAATACGAAGATACGATTCCATTATCACTAAACTCACATTGATAGGGAAGGTGTTTCTTAGGGCTTTCAGAACAACAAGTAAAATCATATATTTCACATAAATTCCAAGCATAGCATTGCAAACGATGAATTTGATCCAGTAAAAGTTTCCCTTTTTGAGATATGCGGTGTCGCACATAAAAAGCATGCTCATCTAAAGATTTTCCCTCAACTAAGCTAGTTGGGGTTTCAGCCCAAGCACATAGGGATCCAAGATTATCCAAGTAAAAAGCTTCAGGAGTGTGATAGATTTTGAGTGGTTCTTCAACCATTGGTGTAGTAGGTACAACTTTTTTTGGTATTTTGCGTTTCCTACCCATAACTAAAGATAGAAAACAACTAAGAACAACAAATAAAAATTACTTAATGATAAAGCAAATAAGCATACACGAGAATATTCACCCCATGCTATGACTTCCCGGCAATGGCGCCAGAAAAAGGTCTTGATAACCCACAAGTATAGGGGATCAATTGTAGCCTCTTTCGATAAGTAAGAGTATCGAACCCAACGAGGAGCTAAAGGTAGAACAAATATTCCCTCAAGTTCTATCGACCACCGATACAACTCTACGCACGCTTAACACTCGCTTTACCTAGAACAAGTATGAAACTAGAAGTACTTTGTAGGTGTTGTTGGATAGGTTTGCAAGAATATAAAGAGCACGTAAATATAAACTAGGGGCTGTTTACATAAAGAAGCAATAAAGTTAGTATGGAGAGTGTGAAAAGGTGGTGGTAGGAGTTGCAGAATTGTCCCTAAGCAATTGACTACTTTACTAGACCGATAGCAAGTTTTATGTGGGAGAGGCATAAGCTAACATACTTTCTCTTCTTGGATCATATGCACTTATGATTGGAACTCTAGAAAGCATCCGCAACTACTAAAGATCATTAAGGTAAAACCCAACCATAGCATTAAAGTATCAAGTCCTCTTTATTCCCATACGCCATGACCCACTTATCCGTGTTTGTGTTTCAGTCACTCACGCAACGCAGATAATAAGCAAACCATAAACATATTACAAACCCTACAGCGGGGATCCCTCACGCTTGCGCGACACGGAGAGCACCATAGGGCAACAACATAACAACAAGCAAATTAAACCAATCATAGCAATTCACCAATTACCGATAGGACAACGAAAATCTAATCAGACATCATAGGATGGCAACACATCATTGGATAATAATATGAAGCATAAAGCACCATGTTCAAGTAGAGGGTACAACGGGTTGCGGGAGAGTGGACCGCGGAATATAGATGGGGGAAGGTGATGGAGATGTTGGTGAAGATGACGGCGGTGTTGGTGTAGATCGCGGTGATGATGATGGCCCCCCGTCGGTGTTCGGGCGCCATCGGAAGCGAGGTGGAGAGAGCCCCCCTTCTTCTTCTTATTCTTCTTCCTTGACCTTCTCCCTAGATGGGAGAAGGGTTTCCCCTCTGGTCCATGGTCTCCATGGCGTGGGAGGGGCAAGAGCCCCTTCGAGATTGGATCTGTCTCTCTGTCTCTCTCTGTTTCCACGTTCCTGATTCTGCCCTTTCACCGTTTCTTATATATCCGGAGATCCGTAACTCCGATTGGATTGAAATCTTCGCCAAGATTTTCTCTGAAAAGTAGCTTTCTTGCTGCAAAAGAAGAGCATCAACCGCCTTACGGGGTGCCCACAAGGGTCAGGGGCGCGCCCACCCCCCTGGGGCACGCCCCCTGCCTCGTGGCCCCTTCGGGCACCGTCTCGCGTTGATTTTTCTTCCCAAAAATCATAAATATTCTTAAAATATTCTCCGTCCGATTTTATCCCGTTTGGACTCCGTTTGATATGCGGTTTCTACGAAACATAAAACATGCAACAAACAGGAACTGACCCTGGGCACTGGATCAATATGTTAGTCCTAAAAATAGTATAAAAAGTTGCCAAAAGTATATGTAAGTTGAATAATATTGGCATGAAGCAATAAAAAATTATAGATACGACGGAGACGTATCAAGGGATGATTATGTGATCCAATTAGATTAGCATTGTTGAGAGATTGCACTAGCGAAAGTACGAACCCTATGCCTTGTTTTTAAGCATTGCAATACCGTTTTTGCTCCATTTTATCAATTCCTACCTTGCTATTTTTTATTGTTACTATTTACAAAAATCAATATCTACTACCATTACTACGCTTGTATCACCATCTCTTCGCCGAACTAGTGCACCTATACAAATTACCATTCTATTTGGTATGTTGGGGACACAAGAGACTTTTTATTATTTGGTTGCAGGGTGTTTGAGAGAGACCATCTTCATCCTAAGCCTCCCACAAATTGATAAATTTTAAGTCATCTACTTGAGGGAAATTTGACACTGTCTTACAAAACCCTGCGCTTGAAGGCCCAACACGACTCTACAAGAACAAGTTGTATAGTAGACATCAGTACCGCACCAGCAGCGACGCCCTCGTCATCAACGAGGGCAGCCGCCCCTCCCCTCGTTTCTTCCGCCTTGTCCGGCCGAAGACCGAGCCGGGGTTGCTCCCCATGAAGGAGCACGAGGACATGACCGCCGCCGACGAGACCGTCCTCAAGTGGTTGAAGGCGGACTACACCCGGTTCTACAGACTCCTCGGCATGTAGAAGGCGGGCGGCGGCAGCGTCGTAGTAGAGCTAGGCGTAGTTGTTTTTAAATCATGTTTTTTGTTTTTTGTACAAATTTGAATGAAATCGCCGAGTTTGGACGGATTTTGTGCCGATTTGGGGCGACCTAGGGGCGGCGGCTGGAAACACGTTCGCCCCACGCCGAAATTAACGCCGGTTCAGCCCTAGGCGGTGTTTTTCCGGCGTCCTGGGGCCCGAACTGCTGGAGATGCTCTCAGACCAAGGAGAAAGCGGCTAGTTGGGGTTTGACGGCAGCAAAAACGCTGTGAGAGTAGGCTTCTTCTCTGTATTTTTTCCCCTACTGCCGCATACTGCGACTCGGCAACTTGTTATATTTTTCTATACAGGTACTTGTCGCCTTGAATGTTGACATGGTTTTCAAGATTTAGCTCTGAGCCTCTGACCACTAATTTTCACTGTAGTATGTTTTGTTTTACGAACTATAGTGCGTATATATAACAAAATAAACTTATTATATCACAGATATACATTTCGAGACAAATCTAGAAGAAAAAGTAGAAGTCCGCAATCTAACTATTAAAAACAGCATTTGTAGACAAAGTTTAGTTTAACTTAATACAAGTCCAAAACGACATTTCTTATGATATGAATGGAGGGCGTATCACTTTTCTCTATCGGATTTGCTAATTCTTGCCTAGATATGAATTTAACTATATACCATCGAGCACCCGCAAAGAGAAACTATATACCATCTAGCATCTCCACGACTCCACCATATGGTTTTACACTAACATTTGTGTGAATTTTTTATTTCTTTTTTTACTGTTTCATTTGCTTGATTTATGTCTTTTTCTTCATGCACAACTAAATATGCACGTCTACAAAGCCGCACATAACTATAGTTGTACGCCCGCCTAGCCACGCGCAACTATAGTTGCATGTTATCTCACGTGTGCAACTATAACATCCCTCGTTAGCCGCACATAACTATAGTTTCATACTAGTCGGGCGCGCACAACTATACTTGCATGCGACCGTGACTCACATTAAGCTCTCGAACCGCCGTGGGGTTAGGCTAGTCATAGTGGATAGTAACTTACTCCCTCCGTCCTTTACAGAGTGTACTTTCAACTTTGTTGGAGGGTCAAACTATTTCAAAGTTTGACTGAGTTTGTGCAAAAATATATCAATGTTTGTGAAACTAGTAAGCTTGCACGTGCAACGCACGTCTTAACTCTATCACATAAATAATATGAAAGATTACTTTGAGGTGCATCCCATCCGTTGTGCCATGCTCACTACTGCGGAAGAAGATTATACTCTATAGGGCAGAGATAACATAAGTTGAAAAATCAATTCCAATACTTTGATTTTTATTTCACTCCTATGCATGTTATTTTCTGTCCAGCTATCTTTCTCCGGCATTAGTGGTGGAAGTTGTTCCAAATATATGTTCGGCTTCTTAGGTGGAGTCATAAAAGATTGCACAATGTTTTGTTTTTGCAGAAAACAAAATCTACCCCGTTAGGTGCAGCATTTTAAGATTTTTGGCAGCTAAGCACATGAGTGAACATAGGCGTAAAAGTAAACATAAGCAACCAATTTTTTTAACTTGCACCGCAGTATGAAAGAATATTGGGAGGGGGTTAAAAAGCTTATGAAAACAAACAAATAAATAAATATTCGTTCAGAACTTTCGCAGGCTTCCTATTAGAATCCAAAATCTGAGATTGAAATGACACAATATTTGACCTATCAGAACATTTCTCACAGAGGACCATCACATTCTGAAACTGTATACTCGTGCCAACTTTTTCTACCACAAAGACTATAAGTTGTATCTGTTGAAAAGTATCAATAGAATAAAGCATGTACCTGTAGTAACCTTGACAACATCAATGGCCTTGTCATTCCTTCAGAACAACCATAATGAAACTATTATTGTCTTCTCTTTCAAATTGAAAGAGATAATATACATGATCAATTCTTATTTCTGAAAATACGTTGTTGCTAACACCCAGAGAGGTTATGGTCCACGTTGAATCCAGCTGCACTGGGTTGGTGGCTGGACAATGGTGGAGTTTTGGTTGTAGCGATGCGGCCATCGTGGTAGAGGTGAACCTCTAGGCTAAAATGCATTATAATGTAAGGTTAGAATCGAGGATTCTATAAGATAAAGAAGGGGTGGAGAGAGAGAGAGATGTCAGGTCGCTACCTTCTACTCCCTCCGTTCTTAAATATAAGTCTTTGGAGAGATTCTACTATGGACCACATACGGAGCAAAATGAGTGAACCTATACTCTAAAATGCATCTAGATACATCCGTATGTGGTCCATAGTAAAATCCCTACAAAGACTTATATTTAGGAACAGAGGAAGTACTTAACGATAGATGGAGCTGCCCGTTGCTGAGGAGATAGGGTGAAGTGGGCAGCAGGCAGCACGACGACGGTAGGGAGAAGACCAGTGCGGATCTCGAACTAAAATGGAGCTGGCGGTAGGGGGCTCCGCGCCGCCACGTCGCAGGCACACGGGTGGCCTCGTTCGCCGGCTCTTCATGGGCCCTTGTTCGCTGGCTCTACACAGGAATGATTACTTAGCAAGATTCAAAAAGGAAGAATATAGAGCAAGAACAAAATCTGCTACTTAAATAATGTAATGCCAATCCTCTTTTATATGAATATATAGCAGGGAAGTGCCGCATGATAATGTTTTGACAGAGGCTCCAACTTGGTCAGTGGTATTCTCATCAAAAATAACCTGCAAGTCAAACAATTGTCTATGCAAATAGCATATAGTTCCTTTCTTTCCAGAAGCTGGAATCACAATGTGCATCAGTTGGTACAAATGCTCAGTAATTACCTTTACTCTGTTCAAAATGTCTGTGATGATGTTTCCATGACCGTTGGATATAAGTTAATTAGAGAAGTAATACCACCAAGCTTTACCAACATTCAGAGAAGCATGTACTAAATATTCAAAGAATCATTTGTATAGTTGACTCACTGTATCTTTTCTCTGGGATATAACAGAACCAAGCTTTAGCAATGCAAATAACAGATCAATACCACCATGCAAGAGAAAGACACCTGAATGTTCAAATAAAGTCAGGACTTCTCCTGTTGATGCATGATCATAATTACATTTGCATTGACATTAAAGTTGAGGAACAAATGCTATATCGTTGATCCATGAGATGCTAGCTGCAAGTAAATATGCCACAGCATTACACCTAAAGTTAACGTGCAGATGCAAGAATCTCTACCTAATATTACCTCCCCACATTAATGTGACATGGTTGCCTTTTCCCATCTCTGTATATACTTGTTCACACAATCTATCTTGTAAAACAAGTGCAGGGAATAGACTGAATAATATTAGCAAACTTTAACCATAGCGGACATATATAAATATGTGATGAGCATTAAAAAGGAAAGAAAAAAAAGGTAAATTTCATGGACAAACCTTTCTTCCAGACACTGTTGAGACATGGTCCGATTTGCAAATTTTCCCAATAGAAAGTGAAAGTGAAGCAGACTACAATATATATGATCCACAGATCATGGCTTGTACTCCGATTGTAATCTTAATTCAATTTTCATTATGTATATATATTACCCCAAAGATATCAATGCCCAAGGGAATCACTTCACCTAAGTGAAGATTCAGTTCTGGAAAGTGAAGTTACCATGTCCTACAAAAACAAATCTTATCAAACAAGCTCAATGGGCTAAGAACAGAAGTCGTACAAATCAAAGAGGCCAGCCCTTAAAATCTCAATTGTACCAAACATCCAAAGAATTTGCTAGATTAGCAGTCAGCACCAAGCTGTCAACAACTAGCTGCAATTGGCATCCAGCATTGTCAGTTATGATTGATGATCATTTACGTCAAAATTTCATAATTCTCTGCCAAGCACTCTGGATGGATCTGGAAGGTGGCGAGGTCCTGGTTAAAACGCAAACAGCCCATCAAGATCTCAAGGATCTCCCTTGCTCTATCTATCTGGGATTTGCCCTCACCATCTATGAACCAGACGTACGTACCTCAAGGATCTCCCTTGCTCTGTCCATCTTGGAGCGGCTTAACGACCCAGACGGCAGCAACATCCAGGCCACCGGACACACCCTGCGCACGTCCTCCGCCACCTCGTCCGTCACCCCGGTCTTCTTGTCCCGTCCCCACCCGCCTCCCATCCCGCGCGCCACAGCAGCTCCAGCTCGACGGGCAGGTCCAGCAGCCGTTCGCGGGCATCGGCTCCGCGCCTTCTTCTCCGGCAGCAGCGCCGCCTTGAGGCCGTCGTCCCTCACCGCGTATAATGGGACTTCCAATTCCCATGTCCCCCTGCCTCCTCTTCCCGTCCTTCCTCGATCAAGAGGTGGAACAAGGGGATGCTGCTTCAGGTGCTAGGTCTGGGCTTTTGGACTTGGAAGGCCGCAGAGCAAGGAACGGACTCGTCGAATGATCGGTTGCGGGGATCTTGGGCCATGGAGCTACGGCGGCGGCGGCGGCTGCTTGATACGGGGAGAAGTTTTTTTTTTGAGAAAGATACGGGAGAAGTTGGGGCTGCGTGATTGTAGGTCTCTGCTACTTGTGTGCGGGCGTGGGCAGAGTTTTCGTCCGCCCGAGGATATGTTTGCTTGTTTAATAGTAGTAGAGATCAAATAGGTATATGATGAAAGTATATTTTATCACGAATCTAATGCTACTAATTTGATGGCATAAATGTTGATGTATTATTATATAAACACGGTCAAATATAAAAAAGTTTGACTTTCCAAGAAAGTTGGAAGTACACTCTTTAAAGGACGGAGGGAGTAGACTAGTAACATACATATGTTACTAGTCTATGTTACTACCATCATAGTGGGTAGTAACATAAGTATAGTATCATGCAAGCCTTCATTTATTATGTTGTAGACTCATTTTGCATTGGGGTGCGTTATGTTATGGTAACATATCATATTACCACAAGCACCTCTCTCCTCATTAACTCCATGCCACATAAGCATATATGTCTTGGGATGTGTTATGTTACTACCTAAGTTACTCCTACTATGGCTAGCCTTAGACTAGCCACAATGCATAGTAACATACACTAGTAACATACACATATCCCTAGACTATGTTACTACCTTCGTAGTGGGTACTAACATAAGTGTGGTAACATACAAAGCTTCATTTATTAGGTTATAGACTCATATTGCATTGGGACATGTGATGTTACAGTAACTAGCTAAGTTACTGTAACTACCTCTCTCCTCATTAACTCATTGCCACATAAGCAAATTTGCTGAGTTGGACTCGATGTTCCTGCTGAAGTTACTCCCCTGTGGCTAGTCTTAGGAGTAAAGCATTCCGAGGTTGGCGCATCTCGTTGGGCGTGGAGTGAAGCATTGGGAACCCCAATACCTTTCTTCAGAGCAGTTTTTTTTCGCGTCCCTTCGCCCCGGCATTAGTGCTTCGCTTCTGGTTCTTCAGAAGAATCAACTGAGTTTCCCTTCTTCATTGATTCGGGGGGAAGGGAACCGACTACCAGGTGAGAAGCTAGACATCAAGGCGCAACTATTTACATGTCCCCCGCAAAAAAAAGTTACATGTCCACACACAGGGGTGCTATTCTAGATGTATGCTCGTAGGCCTCCTAAAAAAATCTAGTGTCTAGGTTGCAGAGTGAAGTGCCTCCGTGCATTTTGTTTTCTCTAAAGAACGTAGGAGAATTGTGATTTTCATTAGAAGGAGAAACGGCGCTAGAGTGCCAACTGTACAGGGTGCCCGCAAAAAAACGGACAAACACATAGGGAAAGATTAAAAAAAAAAGAAAAAAAAAACTAAGCTCCGCTCTACTCTCGGGGCACCAGCCGGCGACCTCTGGCCAACACCCAACATCTTATCTCGTCATTTATGCCGTTGAGAACAACTGTAGCTGGTCGCTCGTGAACTCTGAAGATCATGTCGTTTCTCTCCTTCGAGATGACACAAATGACAAGCATGGCCATGCTACGCGCCTGCAGCTTCTCCCTTGCGTGACTGGTGAGCCCAACAATCCAGGATGCCATGCTAGCAACCAACATACTTAGGCTACTTCCAATGCATTGGTGCTTACATGAGGTGTTAAATACATTGAAAACTTTAGCAACTAAAGCCCTCAACATATAGATGCTTAACTTGTTGGTGCTAAGCATTCTTCATTTAATGGTTTTACAACTGAAGTTCTTCATGCATTGGTGAGATTTTTCCATTTAAGTCTTTTGTCTAGGTTTTTGCGTTTAGCATTGTTTCTTTCTGGGGCCACCACACCCATCTCTCTTTTCTTAATTACCTTGCCACATCAGACTTTTTGCCTACATGACAGCCTTAGCACCTGTACAAGGTGGAGCATTGGGAGGAGCCTTACAATTCGTGCTGAAAATGTATACAAAATCTGAAAGGTTGTGACATGTGAAAAAGTAACATGCTTACAATTCCTTTTGTGCACCATCTTCATTTTTTTTTATTCTTAATCAAAACTTACACACATATACTTCAGCTTGCAATTGATATAGATGATTCAGATGAGTCTATAGCAAGGGAGATAATGAGCTTATTTTCAGTGGTCAAGAACAAGGAGCCTTGTTCCCTGCAATTGATTTGGTCAAAGCACGCAGCGATGTATGGGCGTTACGGCGGCCGTGCTCTACCGGCGACACAACCCGTTGCAGTAGAACAGGAAAACAGAGGCCGCGGAGAAAGCCAGAACCCCAAAGACGGCTGCTTTTGAACTCAACGCACTAGCTAGCCCTCCTGAAATTCCTGGTCCTCGAAATGACGCCGCGACGGCGGCTGTCTTGGTTCTTCTCCTTTAGTCATTTCCACTTCCCTTAATTTTATTTTATTTTTCTCTTGAAAAATGGAAGTACTTTGTTCTCCGACTCTGCACCAACTTCTTTTTGGAACATCTGACTCTGCACCAACTGATAGGACGTACTTCGACAACTGGGGACACTTGCACGGAGCTAGTGTTGCGATCTGCAACCTTTTCCACTTATCCCGTAGATGAACAGAGTTCAGATGCGTCTTCGCGAGCAGCGGTCCCATGTTCCATCCCATCGCCCACGCCGACGGCGCGTCGATGCTTGATCCATCCATCCATCGATCGATCTAGAAGAAGGAGCGAACGAACCAGCCAGCCAAAAGGTAGCGGCGCGTGATCGATCCACCCGTCGCCGAGTAAAAGAGGAAGGCATCGAATCCGCAGGCGGCGGCAATCATGCCGCGCGCCCCGATCCTATATCTGAACGCGGAACGCGCCCACGTCGCCGTTGGATTTGGCCAGTTCCACTTCCACCCGACTGCGTGGTGCGTGCGCTCCATCCAAACTGTCCCCCGCCCGGCGCCACCGTGCGTGAGCTCAGCGCCGGCCGAACTCTCGCGGCCCGCATGCATGCGCAGTGCCATTGCGCCTCCGGCCAAATTAACCCGGCCCGCTGCCTGTGCCTGTGCCTGGCCGTCCGGCCGCCGGTCCAGCTGCCGCCACCGCCCGTCAGATCGACCACCACAGGTTAATCGATCAATCATGTCGCCCGGGCCGCGTCGACTGCGCGTGTCCCTTTCCCCGATCTGGCCGGCTACAGCCCTCGTGCCGGAACCCGCCGGAAACCTGGCCATCGTAGCACCAGCGACGAGGTTGATGTTACCCGCTGCACATGCGTTATGGGTGATTGGGTGGGGGCGCCCCACGTACTGTGCGTGCTGAGATGATGCGCGCGCAGGCGCAGTGCGTTTACAAAACCTGGGAATATAATCGACCGGCCTGTCCCGAGCCTGCCGCCGGAAGAAAACAACCGACAACTCGGCCGAGGCCCGCGTCACCACACACACAGGAGCCGATCGTGATCGGCCGTCCGTCCGCTCCGGCGTCGATCGGATGCGTACAACGAGCACACTGTGCGCCGCCGGCCGCATGTGTCGTCCGCGGGGATCCACGTACGCCGTCCGACCCATCGCAGTCGGATGGCGACGGCCGGCCGGGGTCATGCATGTGCAGTGCGCAGGCCATGTGTCGGGGCCCGGGACGGCCGACGTGTCCGCCAGTTTGATCAGAGATGACACACAGTGACACAGTACGTACGACGAACCCCACCCGCGTACGAAACTCAAAGTAAATGCGTTTTTCACCTATATAAGAACACGTGATTTTATCCTCGTAGAAAACAGCCACACTTGTATGTAAATACGTAGTACATGCACTGTACGCTCGGATAAGTCAGGCCCGATGGGTACGTGATTCGACGGGGCTCCACGTACGTACGTACGAGGTACGCCTTTGCCATTTCGAAAGGTTCTAGGTTTGTTCGTGCCGGGTGGTAGCTGGCCTAGCGCTCGACCGGTCTTCGTGGGGAAGATACGTATTTCACCCGGAACGCACCGGGAATAGAAAATACGTATTTGCCCGACGTTGACGTAGGCCCTCGATCCACACGTTGGGTTTATCTGCTCGCACGTAGTGCGTACGCCGTCCCGCTTCGTATGGTTGAGCACGTGTTGTCACTTTTTAATCTCATGGCCGGCCTCTATCGACGCGTACGTGCGGTTGCTACAAGAAGAGTTAAAGTCATTCTTTTCAAAGTTAAAAAAAAAGTTATTCTTTTCGAATTCGAATCTGTACGGAAGAGAGTTAATTAACTTGACCCGTCACGAGAGTCTAGCATATGAGTACACCACTCGTCGTTTGGCCAAGTAACCATCATCTGCTAATTTGTTCTTTGGCCAAGCAATCATAGATCATCTGCTTTGTGATTCGTGAAGTGGCTAGATGCGAGACGCGACCGAGATGGACCGATGTGGAACGCGGGAATCTTTTCTAAAGTTGCTTTTCGTCGAGCTGAAACTACAAAAAACGCGTGCACACGGCGTGCAATGCAATGCAACGGCTTGATCGATGAGCTAGCTTGGAAACTGAATTGTTTTAGGCAGAAATATCTGACCGCTTTACCAGTTCGGTAATCGCCACTCCACTTTGTTTGCATGCAGTGCTATATCTCCAGCTCATGTTCCCTCCCAGCTTCACCTGGACAAAAGATATTGCTATATTCCCAATTATGGCTTTATGTGGCGAAAATGGCTGTGGGCGCGTGCGTACGTACTTTTGGGTGGTGCACACGTTTTTTTAGATGTTGATGCACAACTTTTTCTTTTTTTCCTAAAACAAAGACATAAGATTTGCCTCATTCATTAAACAAGAAGAGAGTTTAGAGTGTTACAACTTACAGGTAACCCACAGTCATGGCATGACAATTACTCACGCGAAATAATGAGCCTTAGTTTCTCGGCGCTCACGGTAACCCAAAGTTTGAGCTCTTCTAAGATGATGTTAAGGAGAATGGGCGGCAGCGCACACTTGTGGCGGAACACCGGAGCGTTTCGTTCGGTCCAATTTGTCCAAGACACAAGCGTGGTGAGGGAGGCCATAGCTTGTCTATTGGGGTTTTGCTTGTCGGTTCTCTTATCCCATCACTCATCGAGGGAGTTCGCAAGGTGCCAATTGGAGGGTGTCCATGTGAGCAAGACCAAGCTTCTTAATTATTGATCTCTAGAGTCTAAGCGTGTAATGACACTTGAAGAAAAGGTGTGCATCCGTTTCTTATTCCCTTTTGCATAACTGGCAAAGGCCACAAGCTTTATTAAGGTGTAAGGATAGAGCCAATCGTATATCTTCTCTCATCTTGTACTGGCAAGCTAAACACATTATCAATGCGGCCACCTATGGGTTAATTGCATGTTTCTCCTTCCTCCAGCTGCCATCTTGCAATAGCCTAATCGCTTGTTACCACCATCCATGGTTGGGATGCGCCGTCGCAGCTTCGCCTCCCCTACCCTGCTCGAGCTGCTCCCTCGGTTGTGCTTCCATCGTCACGATCGTTCCTCTAAACCATCTCCATCCTTGGGAACTTCCCGCATCCTCCCCCTCGCACCTAACCTTGTCAATCTCTAACTTCTCTCCACCAACGACACTGTTTCCACGTCGTCCCCGGCACCGGATCACTCCTGGCTTGGCCTCGATGACAACCCTACATTACATGCAGAATTTTTTTTTTGGCCAACTGAGAAATAGCAATTGCGATTATTTTTTTGCGAAAAATTCTTCCAATCTAATAAGAAGATGTAACAATAGTACACATCTCCATAGAAGTAAAAAAGATTACAATCAGGACCATAGACCTCCATGGACCACCTACTGACGACTATAAGCACTACACAAGGCGCGCCACTGTCATCGTCCCTTCCTTACCGAAGTCGGGCAAATCTTTTTGTAGTTGATAGTGAAAAATCGTCATGGTAAAACTCCAAAAGATCAAGGCACTAGAGCAGCAACCATAATCATTGATGAAAAATGTAGAGCACGAGAATCCCACACCAACAACCACGAGCGTCAGCTCAATCCAGAAGACCAAAACCGACCAAACCCAAATAGATTCGTCAGAGACACACGTATATGCACCCTCCATCGATACTAGACACACCGACATCGCCGGAGCGGGCATAAGGCAGAGAGGACATTATTCCGACTCTGGGGTGTTGCTACCGCCTGGCCATCCCGACCAAGACATTGAGCACTGCCATCACCCAAACCATGGCCGAAGTGCCGGCGACTCAATAATCCTAACTCCGGGAAAGAACCCCAAACTACTAGTGCAACCTAACGTCGTTGAGGCCCACAGAGGAGAGGGGAGGCCGACGATGCACCAGAGGAGCGGCTAGCTAAGTATTTTGAAGGGGGAAACTTATGCTCCTTTGTGTCCATAAGCAATTGCAATTAATAACTACTAATACTCTCTTCATCTCATATTAATTATCTCTCAAATGGATGTATCTAACACTAAAATACGTCTAAATATATCCATTTAACAACAACTAATATGGGATGGAGGGTATGATGGGTCAATGACACAGACTGTTTTATCAGCAAAAAATCACATTAAAGCTGCCCAAAACCAAATCCCTGAAATTTCCCTCTCTCTCTCTCTCGCTGCATATACGTACGCGCACTTGCATCGGTGCCCAACAGCCCATGCCACCTCCCCATGCCGGAGATCTACTTCTCCGATCACACCCCGTCAGAGTCGCAAACTCGAATTAGGCGACGCCGCAAAGCCGAGAGATATGCGCCCGCTACGTGATTAGGCCGGTCCGCGCTTCGAATTAAATGCCCCGCCCAACCCTAACCGCGCACGGCGCATCTCTCATCTCGTCTGCATGACTGCATCTGAGCGCCCACGTCACCGCCGGCGACGTCCAGCGACCGTGACACGGCCACCGGCTCGCGGCCGTCCGATCATGGCTCGAACGCCCACCGGCCGGGACCGGCCCAGCGAATCAATCCTCGCCACCTGGCGCCCGGCACTCTAGCCGAGAGGAAAAAGGAAAAGTCTCTCCAGCTGGGTGAGTACGTACGCCGCTCTGCCTAGCTATACGTAGTACCAGTACAGCTATACTGGTAGTATACTACTAGTAGCAGAGCCGTAGCCTTCCCGGCCCCTCCCCATCTCTGTGAAAGCATCGGCGCAAAAACTAGTTGACCTGACCATGCCCTCTGCGCTGGCTCCTATTAATACCATCGTCTTCCTCGCACTCCTCTCCTCCTTCATAATCATACCCCTCTCGGTAAACGGCGCTTGCACCAGCCGATCCCTCCACCCACCCGGCCGGCCATCGGTGGCTGGCTGCCGGCTGCTGCTTCTTGTGTTGGTTCCACTTCCACTGCTGTGCGCCGTGGAGATCGGCAGCAGCAGCCGTCGGTCCTCTCCTCTCTTCTAGCTCCTGCCGACCGATCTATTGATCTGTCTGAGGGGGGAGCGAGCTGCGCGGTGTGGTGGCCGCCGGGGAGGCGATGAATTCGCTGAGCATGGTGGAGGCGAGGCTGCCGCCGGGGTTCAGGTTCCACCCGCGGGACGACGAGCTCGTGCTCGACTACCTGACCAGGAAGCTCGGAGGCGGTGCCGGAGGGGCGGCGGCCGCGGTGGCGAGCATCTACGGCTGCCCCACCATGGTCGACGTCGATCTCAACAAGATCGAGCCCTGGGACCTCCCTGGTAAGACCTAATCCAGATACTCCTGTATACCCAAGTAGCTTAATTACACCAGCATGCGTGTGTGCCTAACTGCCTATATGCTTGTGTGATGAGTTCTAGTTTCATCGTCTTCCGGATCATACATACATATGCATGAGTACTTCGCTCCCTGAGGATGATTTATCTGTTTGATTTAATTTCCTTCTCCCGTCTGGCTGCTGATTCGTAATTATTCTTTTAATTTGAAGTCGATGACGTCCCAAATCCCCTTAAATATATCTGATATATCTCCAGTGTATATCTTTTGACGGAACTAACAACGATTTGGTCGTTTCTAAACGGACAATCTTCAGTTCTCCACTGTACTAATTAAATTCCTTGTTCATTTTTTAACAAATAAAGAAGAAATCACATCCAAGAAGTTAATTATTTGTCCGTGTGCGTATGCATGATTGTCCAGGGTTCTCAATCATGCATCAAAATGTATTGCTCTGTTGATTCAACTTGAATTTAAGATTTTGGGACCAATCTATGTATTTATGTGCAGCTCAATTAGCTATCTCCATTAATTTCCAGCCTATTAATTCCATGAACAGTTCTCTTTGTTCCTTTCCGCTCATGCATGTATAGTTTCCTTCAGTTGCATCCAAATCTAAGGTGGCTGCGTGCATACTGCTAGTGGCTGGCTAGTTGATCCGTTTCCACTCCCAGCCATAACTGAAGTGACCACGACAATTTCAATCTCATCAAGTTGCAAGTTGCAACTATGCATGCATGCTTCCCATACCGCTAGAAACCGACCTTTCCCCCTTTCCTTTTCTTTTCTCACTTTTTTGGCCTTTCTTTTGGTGTGCCCATGCTTTTCCCCCTCTTTATATGTCCTAACTAATTTAATTACCATTCGATTTTTTGGTCGAAAGGCAAGAAAATATCAGAGTGAGATCACCACCAAATTAACTAGTAGAACTGTAGAGAGAGAGAGAGAGAGAGAGAGAGAGAGAGAGAGAGATCAAATTCTTGCACAGTATACTTTATTTTTTTGCCTCTTATTCCAGATATAGGAGACTTGATCAAGGGATGAATATATATAGTTTCTGGAAATTATTCTACAATGAGAACAAAATTCGCACGTCTTGTCTGCCTCTCCATCCTTGTCGCCTTCCCCTCCCCATAACAGAAGGATATTCTCAGAGCCATGAGTTTGTTTGGCCCCTTGCTGGCCTTCTCCGCATCTGTCCCTGTTCTTGCCATACCATCAAATATTCCCCCAATTTGCCTGATGGGGACAAACTTAACACAAAAAGGAGGCCTTCCACCTTGCCTATTAGTAGAAATCACACCATGCACAAAGCCATATGAAAAGAACATATATATAGAAAGGGTTGGATGTGTATAATTGATATATTTCACAAGAAAAGGCAAGATGCCTTCCCGTGATCAATAGATCTCCTTTGTTTTGGTTCCAAAAATATCTATTATTCTCCCTATTATGCAATTACCTATTAGTGGATATTTTCTCTGCCTTAATTAAATGGGGCTCTAATGTTAGGACTTTCTCTTAAAAAATGGAGAAGTGTAGTCAGACATACTACTTGGGTTTGCACATTACACACAGTACATTATATATGCACATCAACATGTTCCAAAAAGATTATTATTTTGTTCATAGTTCATCTCATTTTTACATAATTGTTTTAATTTCCTCCCTGATTGTATTCAGAAATTGCATGCATTGGCGGCAAGGAGTGGTACTTCTACAGCTTGAGGGACAGGAAGTACGCTACAGGCCAGAGAACAAATAGAGCAACTGAATCGGGCTACTGGAAGGCCACCGGAAAAGACCGATCAATAAGCCGGAAAGGGTTGCTTGTTGGCATGAGAAAAACCCTAGTGTTCTATCAAGGCAGAGCCCCTAAGGGGAAGAAGACTGAGTGGGTCATGCACGAATTCCGCAAGGAAGGGCAAGGCGATCTGATGAAGTTGCCACTCAAGGTAATCATCATTATATAATTATACACATGAGCAAATTTAATCTTACTACTTGATACTCCACTCTTTTCTCCTTTTGTTCCTTATTTGATGCTTATAGTATAATGCATCACATGTATGGATAGTGCAGGAGATCCCACCAAAAATTAATGCACACAAACTATATATCTCGCGACTTTTTTTAAGGAAGGGAGGGGACACTGAAAATGAAACATAACAGATCTGAATTCATATGTGGTAGATTTTATGAGAAGTATGAACTAATATAAAGAAACAAAAACCTTTTGTTCACGTGACATCCACATGTGGAGGCTGCTGGCCGGAATGCCAACTCATCCTATAATACATGTGCAGTGGATAATGTAGTACCACCCGACAGCTCATTATACACGCATGCCCTCTCAATTCAAGATCTAGCTAGGTAGCTATAGAGAGTAGAATTCAAGCGCCAAAATAACTAGCTTCTTAACTAGCCCTTAATTTGTGATAATTAGGCGTCATATAAATAATACTGCAAGATGTCTAAAAACTGGTGTGGTTTGTTCATGATTTTAATTGTGGATTAGCCAGGCCGGGTTCCGTTGTACTTGATCCATTATTTACATGTGTGGGTCACTCTCATGCCAGCTACGTACATGGATATGAGGATGATCTGGTCTCTTTTAGATGTACACCCCAATATATATATGATCACTTCAGATGCATACATATATGATATAATACCAATTAATCTACTCACTTATTTTCCAGTCTAATGATGTTAATGTGTAATATTTTGTTAAACAGGAGGACTGGGTCTTGTGTAGGGTTTTCTACAAGACTAGGGCAACCGTTGCCAAGCTACCCACAGGGAGCAGCTACAACATTGACAGTGCAGCCGCAACCTCACTGCCTCCTCTCGTTGACAACTACATTGCCTTTGACCATCCTGGAATGTCGACGGTGCAAAACCTAGAGGGTTATGAGCAAGTGCCCTGCTTCTCCAATGGTCCCTCCTCTCACCCATCGTCGTCGGCCTCGATGAACATCCCGGTGACGGCAATGGCGCCCATGGCTGCTGATCAGGAGCAGCAGCACATGGGGAAGGCAATCAAGGACGCGTTGAGCCAGCTCACCAGGTTTGAGCAAGGCAATGTGAAGAGGGAGGCGCCTGCCCAGGGTGGTGTGTTTGCTCAAGATGGGTTCGAGTACTTAGCTGATAGTGGCTTCTCACAGATGTGGAACTCACTCAATTGATTTTCTAGCTAGTGATATTATTGCTACCAATCAAGGATGGATATAACTCTTGAAAAGAAGATCTAGACTTGGGTGTGTGTGCCTATATGTGCTATTGCATGCAGTTGTGGTATATAGCTAGTAGTACTATCATTCTAGTTCACATTATTTGTCAAAAAGAAAAGGAGGGTCAGAGGAGAGAGCTGATATATGTCATCAGTGATGTAAATCTGTATATACATTATTTGTGTACGACTATGGATAAGAAGGAAAAATTTAGTATCTGGTGCTAGAATATATTATAAACTAATATATTGAAACATAAATTTTGGTGGTTCGTATTACAGAATCTACTCTATTTGTCTGTTGGGCTTTCTTGTGTATTAGTTTGGTCTGTGCAAATGATTGACATATACTCATTATATAATGGTTATACATTCGAGACTAATCTCCCGCTCCGCTCCTTCTGAGTTCTAAGGGAGGTTATATATGTCGCCGTCCACTTGTTTATCTTTCTTCGGTGCCAAATATATATCTCATATTTAATGACTGAAATTCCTGTTTTAATTGGGCCCGCTCCAAGTTTCCAATAAATCAAAGGGGCAACTGCGCATTTTAAATTACTATTGGACATTTCTCAGATCAGCCCCTTGGCTGCAGCATGTGGTTTCTACTGGGCCTTTGACCTGAATTTGCAGTTTTACCAAGGAATTAAGCAGTAAACAGAAAGTTTGTTTGAAAAGTCAGATCATTAAAGAGTATATATTCACTTTTTTTCTTTTTTTTCCTCATACATGAATTAAATGTTTATCTGATGCAACAGAAAAATGCTTGGTCCTTTCCATGTGGACAAAAAGAAAGACAGACAAAGTCATAGCACACAAGTGGAGATTCTTTAAAATATATTTATATGCCGTGAAAGGGATTTAAGTTCACACCTATATCCTCATGTGCCTGGTACTAAGATCAGTTAGTAACTTGAAAACCCCTAACTAATTTCAAACACCAACATGTGGACCATATAAAAACACTACGAGTTACACAAGCCCACTAGTATATACTCGAGGTATTTATTATTCTCTAAAGCTAGTTGACAATACACTACTTTGATTTGCATTCACGATTCTCCACCACTACTGCTAACTAATCATTGTGCACGAAAAATTCCAAGAGGGTACTTTCCTGGGAAATCCTTATTGTAATAGCTCTGACATCCTTACATATATTAGTAGTATTGATGATGATGCAGTTGCCAACCTAACCAATGAACTCATGCAGCTGAACCTGTACTTACCATGAACCATATGCATGAATCAGTACTTCAGTGGTACACAAACATGCCAACAGTTCATGCATGAAATGGAGTAGCTGGTAGGTGGTTCTTGTTGCAATTCATCAACAGCATGATCATCCCTGATAATTGGGGTACCATGTGGTGTGGGCTCCAGATCTCAGCCTCCTAAAAGCTCAGATCTTGTCTCTTTCACTAGCCTGAACTCTGTAGAGAGCGTGTGGGCTTCCCTCTGTCCCTGCATAATGGAATAGCTTTTCTTCAGTTAACCCCTGCACAGTGTTTAGCATGCTGTATACGTATGCCGGCACTCTAGTAGTACCGCGACATACGTATGACACCACTCTAGTAGTACCACTGACTAAAGCTGACTAATAATTACACCAGCTGATCGGTTAAGTAGCTTCCTGACATCCCTTTGCTGGCCTTTCATACCTGTTTAAGTTGGTACTCCAGTGACCAACAACGGAGTACCTAAAGACATTAGGCGCTGCACAACAACGGTTGGGTGGATCAAATTGACACTTCCAGTGGCCTGTCCTTGCAACACCTGCAAGAATTCACCATGCTTCCCAACCTCAGAGATATACAGCCGGACTTGGCAAATCCGACCCCTCAAATGCTCGCAGACGCGTCCGCGGACACTGACCGGTCACGTTTCAAATGCATTCCATATTCGGATACTTCAAATTAGAAACCTCAAATCCATATTATTACATGCAACGTAGCGATCTTTGAGCGGAGCTCGTCCGGCTCTGCCGTGCCCATGTCTGGTGTCTGGTTGCGCTTCCCAAAGTGATTGTCCGGTTGCCGGCAAGGTAGAATAGGGCATGGGACACGGTCGGATCACCGAACTCAAGGCACCGCCATCTCCCATGCCCTACTCTTCCTCGTTGGAGCCCGGAACCCGAATGCTGCCGGTGGACGTCAGATCGACGATGGATCCGTCCTGGGACGAGCCAGCGATATCCACCGTGACGCGGTTGCGGCGTCCAGACTGGTGCATCATACGGGGCGCCGGAGAATGCGGCTCCGCCTCGCCGACGTCCACCGCCGCGAGGGCTGCCGCCGCCTCCTGCTCCTGCTGCCTCGCGCGGCGGGCGCGTCGTGCCATGTTTTCGTCGGACGACGCCCATGCCGCGTCCCGGTGCTCGGTGCTCCAACGGAGGGGTTGCGCGTCCACCATCGCGTTCGGATGCCAGACAAACCACACTACCTCCGGTAAGGCAGGGACGCCACACCTAGCGCCGGATCCATGCGCCAATTTGGCAGACGCAATGGATTTTTGACGGAAGGAATCCGCGTGCTGTCGTGCGCAGGCCTCCTCCCGGGAGCGGCGGAGCGCAAGCCGGACAACCATCTCCTCCTCGAGGCTGCGTGGGATGAGTTCGGAATCGACGGATCAGGAGGTGAAGGACTCGAATCAGTTGCCCGCCATGGCGGAGACGGCCGAAGATCGCTGGGGGTGACCTTGGGTGGCGGAGGGCAGTGGAGTGAAGTGGCTAGGTTATGGTCCGGCGAGTGGATGGGGAGGAATATATGTGGGATCGGGTGGGTCAGCGCGGGCCGGATTCGACGTGACAGACGTGCCGGGGCGCCCCTATATATGCCCAAGAATTGGGGTGGGTATGAGGGGTGCCCGTCTGGGTTGAATTTTCGTGACCGGTCAGTAACCGGACCGTCCGCCCAGACGTTTGTGGCGGGTTCAAGGCATCCGACTCCAGATGCTCTTACAAGGCTCAGCTCCTTGGATTGTTGTACACTGACATGAAAACAATTATTTGAAAGATTTAGACGCCTCCTATACGTAAGTTTTTTGCATAGCTCATGACCCAGAACAGGGTTTGGGCGGTGGACCAGCTCGCCAGGCACGGATGGCCCAACTGCGACCAATGCCTCCTTCGCAATCGTGACCCGGAGACGGCAGCACATTGGACCTTCCAATGCCGCCACTCCACTTGGATTGGGAACATGGTCAAGGATTGGCTTGACATGCACCCTCTCGAAGCTTCTTCTTGGAGCAATTTCAGCGATGTCATGTGTGGGTGGAATCACCCTATCCACCATGGCAATTCTAGGCCTAAAGTGGTGGCCTCCCCTGCCACGCTCGTAACTTGGGAGCTTTGGAATGCCACGCTCCTAACTTGGTAACTTGGGAGCTTTGGAATGAGCGTGACGCGAGGGTCTTCAACAAGCACTCGCCCACTTAGATCGCCTTCTTGCGCACTCATAAGAAGGTCGTCTTGTAGGTGGCCGTGGGGGCTAAGCACTTGGGTATTATCATACCAGGAGAGTAGACTTTTGTTTTTCCTATTATCTCCTTCGGCAAACTCTTCTTAATTAATGAATGTGGTAAATCCTGCACTTGGGTATTATCATACCAGGAGAGTAGACTTTTGTTTTTTCTATTGTCTCCTTCGGCAAACTCTTCTTAATTAATGAATGTGGTAAATCCTTTGCCACTTGTCAAAAAGAAAAAAAAATCATGCCTTGGTGTTTTGTATATGAATTTTCCCCCTGTTATTCTTGGCAGGTGTGACCTTTGTAAAACTGCTTGTTTACCATAACCAGTGTCCATTAATTAGATAGAAAAAAAACGCCCGCTTCGCTCCTCACGGGCGGCACGGGCGGAAACTAATCTCCGCCGCCGGCGCCTCCTTCTTGGCGTCTCCCCCTCGCCGCCGTTGGATTACGTCGCCGGGCAAAGCCTGCCGGCGGCCAGCGGCGGCGGGATCTTCCTCTCGCGGCCTTGGTAATGGACGTGCGGCCTCCGTGGCGGTGGCCGGTGCAGCGGTCACGGCGCCTCTGATCGACAACCACTCCTGGAGCTGCTCATCTTGCCGGCGCGTGGGAGGCGAGGACCTGGTGGTGGGATCTCATGGCGGCCGTGATCCGTCGGCCGGCCGCCAGATCTGGATCGACCTGCGCTAGCTTCATTTCCTTCACCTTATCCCGCTCGATCTGGGCTTCGGTGTGGTCTTGCTCGCCGGATCCGGGTGGTGTGCAGTGACTGGATGGTGGGGCTCTTGGGATCGGGGGAGACCCTTGGCCGGTGACGGCGGCCACAACGATGACGATGCCGCGGCGCCGATCCACTCCTTGGAGTCTTCGTTGAGATCCCAGCAGGGATGGCGGCGGCCCGTGCACGAGAGATGGAGGTCTTCGATCAGATCTGGGTGAAAACCTGCTTTTGGCTATGGCCAAGGCCGGCGACGGCGACGCTGTCTGCGTCGTTTCCTTTCTGAAGGCATCGCCGTGGAGAAGTTCAAGGCCACTCTCTACTATCTCCGGGGGAAACCCTAGATCAGTAGATCGGATGACGACGGCTCTATGGTGTCGTTTCCCCCTTGGGGGCATCATTCTTGGAGATGCACACGGGCTCGTGGGACCGGAGGACGGCGTCTTTGGTGGAGCGGTGCTTCATCTTCCACATTGATGGTGGCGGTTCTCGACGGTGTGGCGCTGTGGAGACTCGGTGTCTAATGCGCGGAGATGGACTCGCGCAGGAGGAGGAAGCTGTCTGGCGTCATGGTAGCGTTGATGGCAGAGAGGCCTGGCAAGGTTGATGCATCAACTATGCTCTGAAGATGGACCGAGGGATGATGGAGGTGACGGCCCTTGCAGCGTGCGGTGCTCACTGGGAGCGTGTCAGACCGGTGTGGGACCCAATCCAGGTAGTGGCTTGGATGGGACAACCGGCTTTAGATGTTGGCTTTGGTGCGATGTCTGTTTGGTATTAGGCCCGGACATTCGGCACGCCTTCATCAAGGGGATAGGAGTAGCAACGGTGTTGCGAAGATGGTGGTTTTAGGCTTATTGATGTATCACCTTGTATGGTTTCTGTGAATAATTAATAATATGGCTGCATGCATCGTCCAGATGCAGAGGCCGGGGGTACATCCTCCTTTTCTAAAAAAAAGCATTTTTGTCCCTCATAACCTTCCAAAAATATATATAAAAAATCAGATCCGCCTCACTGGAAAAAAGAGCAAGCAAAAATCAGATCGAATGAGCAGCTGGGTTATTCAAGTATATGCAGTGGACCCAAAACTTCATTACTCTTATGCAGTAGGTCTGGTATGGGGGAGGGGCTTTGTCTTGCTTATGAGACTTCCTATGTGGAGCGTTATGCGCAAGCAGGATCAACCGGCACTCACACGCTGCCTCTGTGGACCGACCCACCAACACGAGCCGGTGGCCAGCTCGGGTCACTTCGGTTTGCTTATTTTTTCCGAGTTGTCAGTTGACTAGACCAGGTTGCCATTGACTAGATGTGTTAGCTTTTAACCTGACTGTGTTGACCCTACACTGACTTTTTGAAGAAAATTACATGCTTGAAAATTTCACGGATTTGAAATAGAATTGGCAGATAGAAAAAAAAGTTCACGAATTTGAGGAGAAAAGTTCAAACAATTTTGAAAAAGTTCATGAATATGAGGAAAAAATTGAAAAAAGTAAAAAATATTTTTGAATTTGAAAAAAGTTCACGAATTTAAGAAAGAGAAGTTCACAAGTATGAAAAAAATATAAAAAATTTGAGGAAAAAAGTTCAAAACATCTAAAAGATGTTGAGAATTTCAAAAAAGTTCACGAATTTAAGAAAAAGGTATAAACAATTTTAAAAAGTTTATGAATTAGGGAAAGATAAAGAAATTGAAAAAAAATCACGCATTTGAAAAAAAATGGTCCAAAATTGAATAGAAAAAAGCAATCGGTTGAAAGCATCACAAAACCGGGAGAGAGGAGGGAGCTTCCATTCGTCTTAGTTCTGCCGGCTCATTAAAATATATCCAAGGGGAACGGGGTCTGCATCAGTTGCCAAATGTACTATAACTGGAACTTCCTATATGACCCTCTTTGCGTCCAACAGTCGATGTAACGCATCCAGCCATACCAGTTTAAAAAAGTGTCATACAGGAAATTATTTGTTTTGGGAACCCTCTAGAAGATTCCTGAATCATTTTTTGTTTTTTTACTGGTTTTCTGTTTCTGTTTCTTTTTTATTTTCTTATTCAAAATTTTACAGCTACTAAAAAATTATTTTGGATTGAATCTTTTTTCCATTTTTCAAATAGCTCGCAAATTTTCAAAAAATGTTCGTGTTTTCCAATTCCGTTTGGGAGTTTCAAAATATATTCGTTTTTCATTTTTTTTGCATTTTTTAAATGTTAATATTTCAAGTTTTGTTCGGGAATATTGAAAAGTGTTTCATTTCAAAAAAAAATAAATCATGTTTTCAAATTTTGTTTTGGAGTTTCAGAAAATGTTCGCGGGCAAAAGTTGTTCATGTTTCCAAATTTTGCTTTGGAATTTGAAAAAATACTCCTATTTTGAAAAAAAAATGTTCTTGCTTAGTTTTTTGGCTAGTTCGAAAAATGTTCCTGTTTTTTAAAAATGTTCGCATCTCCAATATTCATTTGTGTGTTTAAATAATGTTTGAATTTTCTCAAAATTTGTAACAATTTTTTAAAATGTTTGCATTTGATTAAACATTCAAGATTTGTTTCGGAAAAAAAGTTTTTCGTTTGAATTTTTGGAAACGTTCGGATCGGTGTTTAACTTTCTTAAGGTTTTGCATTGTACATTAATCAAGAAAGCTATCTAGGTCAACTGGCTAGATTCATATGCATTGAAGCAGACTGTCTCGCGTTGTCTACAGGTCGCTAGCGAGATGGGCCGGCCTGGTCGAGAGATCAGCCTGTGTGTGCAGTCAACAGTCTGCCGAAGAGAGCGGCACATAAGCCCTCCCACTATAATTGGCTATTAAGGAGCCGAATAGGTTTGGGCCTCGCTTATAGCAAGACGAAAGAACCCCTTCGTTGCCCCTTTTGGACGGCCCATCTCCGAAGGAAGTTCTATCTCCTAGCGCACGTTTTTTGTTGGTTTATTACTTTCATTTATATTATGAAATGGATACGTATTTATTCAAATCTTAGACATTGTTAATTATTTATCTAAAACATGTCCATGCAGTCTAAAAAAGAATATGCATCTTTTAAAATATATAGATAACATTTGAAAATGTTCATGACATTGGAAAAATGTTTACACACTTCGAAAGA
>NC_041393.1:644053341-644095526 GCF_002162155.2 Triticum dicoccoides
ATGTAAAAAAGTTTTCATAATTCAGAGAATTTTTTATATGATTAAAAAAGTGTTTGCGACATTTCAAACAAAATGTGTTTCAGAACATGAAATTGACATTTAAAAAAATGTACATTGTAAAATAAATTCTTGTTTTATAAAAAGAAATGTGAAGTACTCCTTCCGTCTCAATGTCTCAACTTTGTACTAATTTAGTATAAAGTGGTACCAATATTCAGACACTTATTCTGGGGCGGAGGGAGTGCCATTTAACAACTCTATGTCACATTCTAAAGAAATGTTCCAAAAGTGTTCGTGACGTTTTTGGAATAAAATTATACGACGTAAAAAAATGTTAATATAGTTTCAAAAAATATGTCATGTCATTAGAAAATGTTCAACATGTCTTTCTAAAAGTTTAACATATACTCAAGAAAATATTCTGAACAAGATTTGAAAAATATAAACATCTTGTATTTGAAAAATGTTCAGCATTGAACAAAAATGATGTACCAGATGTATACCAAAAATTTACCATGTGTTTTAAAAAAAGACTTGTGTCAAAAAAATGAAAAGAAAGGAAAAAACAAAAAGGAGTGAAGAAAACCAGTGAAGAAACACAGGAAACTGGAGAAAACCAATGAATAATGACGAAAAATAGGGAAAACGACAAAAAACACAGAGAAAAAGCACACACAAGCCAAAGGCCTTATTGGCTACTCCCTCGCACCAAGAGGTGAATTCGGATAGCGTGGAGATGGTGAATGCGTTGAGCCAAGGCTACTCTTCTTCAGTCGCTTCATCCATTATAGATGACTGTTATTTCATGTCATTAGGTTTTTCCCATGTCATTTATGATCATTGTAATAGGGAACGTAATCGAGTAGCTCATGAACTAGCAAGGTTAGCTAGGTTTTCTTCTCCAAGTGTTTGGATGGATAACACCCCTGATGAAGTTATCCCTTTACTTGTAAACGATGCTACTTTACTTATGAATGAATAAAGGGGAAGAAGTTTATCAAAAAAAGAGGCGATACCGTGTTACGACCCACAACGGGCTCAATAGCCCTGGCGGTCTGGCATTGGATATCATAAAAGTACCAATGGCAATGGACTGCCCAATATTGAACCGATGGAAGGAAGGAGGAATACTGGTCATGATGCGTTTATACACCACGTAAAACATCTTCGAAGAGAAATATCCTATATACCGCCAGGGCTATATGTCGCTGATTCCTAATAGGAATCGCTTACAGACGATAGCAGTGAGCCAACCCATTTTGTAGCACGGGTACTGTGCACGTAGGTTCGCTTTGTTCAGGTCTTAGCGTTGCCATAGAGCTCACTAACCACATTTTTATGTTTTCTTCTTTTTCTCAGCTTTTTGTTTTTCATCGGTTTTTATTTTTTCATTTTCTTCTTTTTTAATACATCTCTTTTTTCTTTTTATCTTCTTTATACTTTGGTTTCTGTTCCTTGGTTTCTATGTATTTCTATGTTTTTTCTCCTTTTCTCCTTTTTTCATTAGTTTTGTTTTTCAACACATGTCTACATTTTTCATATAACTTCTACCCTTTTTGTACATATTTAAAATACTTGTTTTATACCCGTTTAACACTTTTCCAAATACATGTTTATTTTTTTACCAAAATAAAGTTTTAAATTGGGTTTAAATACGTGGTAAACATTTTTCAAGTACATGTTGAATTTTTTTTCGGATGGCAAAAGAAGATTTGCACTATGTAATTTTTTAAGTACATTGTACATTTTTTAAAATTGTCACGAACACATTTTTAAAACTTATGAAGAATCTTTTAAGGTAACGTACATTTTCGGAATGTATAAAACATATCAAACAGTTTTTTGTATGTGTTTAAACATTTTTTAAAGTGTCAGGTATATTTCTCTACTCTTATAAAAAGCACAATTGATGATGATGATGTGCCTGCCCTCTAGCAATTTCGGCCGTCCGATCGACATATAACGCATCGAAAGCGATCTTGGCTACTTTAGCAAAAAGACGCCCGTCAGTCTTCTTCTTCCATACCGATCCAGATCCATCCACATCCACCTTCATCCAGCCAGCCAAATCTGGCGCAATGGCTGTTGCCGCCGCCGGCGCCGTCTGCCCCCAATGCCTCGCATGCCTCCTCTCCAACGCAGGAGCCACCACCGGTGCCAACGTCGTCGGTTCCTCAACGCCTCCTCCTCACCGTCTCCTCCAGTCCCCTCCCCCATCTCCTCTGATGCCACCCGCTACAAGTGCGTCGACAGCTGTGCGCTGCTAATCCACGGCGGCAGTGCCATCAAATACTACCGATTACCCTAGCCGTCGGCCATCCCTGCTACCCCGGCGAGCTCCAACCCCCGTCATTCCGACCTCCGTCGTCGACAGCGAATGTAGTGGCGCCGACAGCGTCCTCGCTGGCGCCATGTCCGAATTTGCACTGTCCCGTCCTAGCTCCTCTGCTCGTCAGCAAGTGAAGCGGCCGGAGATTTGGACCAACATTGACGACCGAGACAGGGCCATGCCGAGCTGCGAACCAGCAGCGAGGAGGCTCCTCCGGCGCTCGCGGCAATGACGGCATACACGGCGCGGGGCGAGCGACGTCGCGGGCGGCGAGCCGTGAGCGGCGTACACGGCGAGTCGGCTCCCCTGGCACTCGAGACAACGGCAGCGTACACAGCGGTTGGTGGCGCTCACTATCACTGCCGACCTGCAGCGTGTCATAGGAAGCTAGCACCACCGCATTCGCTCGCGTGCACCATCGGCGGCGTCGACGCATGCGTCCAGGAGACCAAAAGTCCCGGCCGCGTGAGCTGCAGGTGGATAGCAGGAGCGAGAGCTGCAGGCTGGTGTTCTGCGGCGTCAAGATGGGGAGCATACACGATGGCGCGGACGGTGCCCAGCATGCTCGTGCTGCGCGTGCACTTGCCCATAAATATAGACATTCAGATTTACTCAAATTCAGATAAACAATTAGACATTAGCTGCTACGTGTGCACTCGCCCATATTTCAAATTGAGATAGACATTCAGATGTACTGTATCTTGACATTCATATCTCAATTTGTTCAGATACACATTAGCGTGGCAAGTTCAGATTATCTTGAGCCCGAAAGATTGATATTCAGAAGTCGATTTGTTCAGTTTACCTGAACTATGGCAAGTTGTTTTGGTCGACAGCAGTCACTGTAGTTCTTTGGTTTGTGTTGTGTGCAGTTCGGCTGCAGGAAAGGTCGGGACTTGGCGCACACCATAGACATGGTCGTCGGTGTCATGGACTCAGCGCGTGGTCGGGCGAGTGTGGTCGGCGTTGTCATGGACTCAGAGCGCATGGTCAGACGAGGGTGGTCGGCGGTAGAAGCTCCGAGCTGTGCTTGGGGCGACGACTATGGTGGGCGGAGGAGAACTAACTTTTTGGTGCCCTATTATAGAGCAGTTGTTGGATACGACACTTGCTCGTGCCCAAGAAAATCAGTTTTGATGCGGAAATCCATTGGTGCTCCCGGGAGCGCGCGCTCCTGCACGCGAAAAATATATTTCAAAGTGTGAAAAAATTTCCAAACAAAAATTTGGCAGATACATCTCGACATTATATGTGTGCGCGACAAGTTTTGCAGAAAACCAACTTTTTTTTGTAGCTTTTGTAAAAAAGACAAAAGGACGTCTTGTGAAAAGATATTTTAACACCGGACAAAAGGATGTACAATATCGAGCAGTACGCGCCAAGTTTTTGTTTGGAATTTTTTGACATTTTAAAATATGTTTAAAACACATTTGAAAAAGCAGGAGCGCTCGCTCCCATGTGCCAAAACGCCAATCTCATTTTCATCCCCAATTTTTATCATACCAATAAGTTTGTTCCTGCATGTTTGAATCATGATTTGGATTCTCCTACAGACTTGATTCTTTTTTATCATACCAATAAGTTCGTTACTTTGTCTTATGGGTATAATAATATTCCTGATGCCCAAGATTGTACTTTTCTCCTTCATATTCAAGTTACTCAAAAATAAATATCATGGCCCTGGATTTGGTCGCAGGAGAAGCATAACTGATTCATATCTGCCTATATCTCAACTTTGGCTGTCAACGCCAATCACCTTGATTCATATATACTAGCCTGAGTTGTGAAATCTTTGTCTCCTTTGGACAAATAGCCTAGAAATTCTCAAAAGAAAAGCCCTTGATCATGTGGAGCCTTACTTCAAAAATCATGGATGTGATCTAATATAAGCTTATTCCTTGATTTTCCATTGAGGTTCCTCATGTTGTGCATACATGAAGGATGTCGGGCCGCTCATATGCCTTCTTTAGCGCGCCGTCATCCTCTCCTCCTCTACCCAGCATCGATGATATTTCGGTGTTGAGGAGAAAGTATTTCATCACATATGTGGATGTTTCTTGATTCCTTGGGTTCTAGATCTCCTTGGGGAAAAGTAGGTGAAGGCCTTTGCAAAGATGTAGATTAATCGGGCATGATAACCCTTTGCTTATTCCTCGGTTTATTTTGATCCTAGGCATTAGAAGGATTTCCTTTTCGCCATTACCCTGCTCTGCTAGGGGTTAGAAGCATTTACTTTTAGGTTGGCATGGTTTGCTCTGCACCATTGAAAATCCTAATAAGTGTATGCATGTAGCCAACTTTCACATGCTTCTGTTTGGTAAATGTAGCAACAATACATCATGTACTCCTATGTCCTGGCATAGAAATGCGAGAAGAAACTCAGGCAAACCCTACTGAATTAATGTCAGTGACCCATGTTCATCTAATTGGTTTGCACTCTTATGTATGAGCATTGTTTAGCTTGGACGAAAGGATTTATCATTTGGAAACATTATGTTTGACTTTGCTCGTTGTATACCTATCAACAATATAACATCACTCGATCAATGTCTCATACTTTTTTTTACCGTTTTGTAGCAACATAGACTCCTCACTATAAACAATGTTTCACATCTCTGATCTTTGTGCTTCCGTAGTGTAGCACGGGCATCTTGCTAGTATTTTGAAATGTGTCAAAATTTTCATATATATGATTAACATTTTTGTACATTTTATCAACATTTTCTTTATACATGATTAACATTTTTTTTACTTTGTACATTCACATATATACATTTTTCATATAGAACAGAGACATTTTTCTTTACGCGTTTATCATTGTACAAATGCAAGATGAAGATTTTTTCAATTAAAATGCAAAGTGTTTTTATTATATACACAAGTAAAATATGCATGACATCAGCACAGCGCGGCCAGGTTACTTGGCTGGCCCAAAAAGGAAAACGAAGCCGGTCCTAGGCAACAAGTGGGCGGCAACATAGCCAGGACGTCCTATATACCGCGAGCGCTATGTCTCGCTTTAAGCGTAAAGGTAGCGAGCGGCAATGCTACACGCATGGGCTTATGGTTACGGAATCAACGGAGTACTTAGGTGGCAATTTTTTTATTGGAGACTAGGAGTGAGGCAGGGCCCACCCCCATGAGGTTTCCATTTTAGCGCACTGTATTGCCTCGCCTATATATAGTAGCAGACCGGCCCATTTTAGCGCACTTAAAAGGAATAAAGTAGAGGAAAACGAAGCGAGCGGGGTTCGATCACCTCCTTCGTGTTAGATAGCAACTTGAAGGGACCAAATGGGCTTTCCATCGGCTTTTTGTTTTTAAAGTGTTTTCTTGTTTTCCATAGGTTTTCTTTATTTTTCTTTGGAAATTTCTGGTTTTTCATTTTCCTTTTTTCTTTGTTTTAACCGGGTTTTTATTTTTTTATTTTTTCGGTTTTTAATGACATTTTTTCTCCAGTTCTGTTCATTTCTTTCTCATTGTTTGTTTTCTCACAGTTTTTACTGTTTTCCTATCCGCTTTTTGTATATGCTTCATCCGTTCCATAATGTAGTGCATATAGATTTTCAAAAAGTCAAATTGTGCAAACTTTGACTAAGTTTATAGAGAAAATTATTTATATCTACAATATCAAATAAATAAAATATGAAAGTACGTCTTATGATCAATCTAATGATATATGTTTGGCATTCTAGATGTCAATGTATTTCTCCAAAAAATTGGTCAAAGTTTATGACAGTTGACTTTTCTAAAAATATATATACACTCCATTATGAAAAGCAGGGCATAATGAGTAGGGTGTTTTGGTGCCCAGGCTCATCTGCACCCGGTTAGAAAATAACTCAACAAATTCATTTTTTTTGTGCGGTAGACAATTTGATGCGTGACACCCGCTTCAAATTTCAAGTCATTTGAACAACTGAGCAGCTCTCAGCAAAAAAGACAAATCGAGCCAAAACAGTACATGAACAGTAACATTTTTACAGACTCCCAATTTGTCATTTTTGCTGGGAGCTTCTAAGATGTCCAAATGTTTTGAAAATTGGAACTGGACCACATACATCAAATTGTCTACCGCACAATCTTTTTGGAAATTTTTGAATTTGTCTAGTATTTATTTTAATTTTTTTCGTCAGCGCGGTGTAGATGAGCTCGGGTGCATAGATGGATTTTCGAGGGCATAATACAGTTATGTAATAAGTGTTTACATTTTTTGAAATACAAGATTGACATTCTTTCAATATTATAAACATTTTCTTGATACACATTTAATATTTTTCAAATGCTTGACTAACATTTTTAAAAAACTTGTTCAACATTTTTTATATGATTGATAAATATTTTTATGGACATGATCAAGTTTTTTATCAATTTTTAATACATTGTCAATATTTTTTATGTTCCGATTTAACATTTTTAAATACTTGGTTACCATTTTAAAAATGCTTGATTAATATTTTTAATACTTAAACAACATTGTTTATAAAAAATATTGATTACCATTTTTTATATACATATTATAAAATATATTTTTAAATACATTGTCAATATTGTTTTTTTAGATATTCAACATTTTTGATAGGCTCGATACTTTTTTTAAATACTTGGACAACATTTTTGCAGTTGCCTGGATTAACATCTTTAATAAATGAGAATATCTAGAAATATAGTTACATGATGAAAGTTTTGTAATTTTCTAAATGCATTATCAAAAAAAAATCTATACACATTCAGAAAATTCCGAATGCTTGATGAAATTTTTTAAAATATTTGTTTAAAAATTTTTAAGTACTGGTTGAACAATTGTCGAAAACTTCAATATTTTTAAAATGTTTATGTATAGTTTTTTTAATATAGGATATTTTAAAGTATAAACATAAAACATAAAACAAAAAAACAAGAAGGAAAAAAGGGGCTGTGGCCTTTGACGCGCGTGGGCTGGTCCATCTCACTCACCCCTTCGGCGCGTCGGAAGCAGGAGTCGCTGAAGGCGAGATATAGTGGCGGCCCCTATATACCGATGGGGTATTGAAGGAAATGCTGCCTGAAGCACTTCTATGTTAGGACGGCCCAATATCTGAACGATATGTTTTTTCCTTCTTTTTCTGTTTTCCTTTTTTTCTTTATTCTTCCTTTTCTCTTTTCTCTCACCCCCTATTTTTTCTGCTTTTCTGTTTTCTCGTCGTGTTTTAGTTATATTTTTTTCCATTTGCTTTTCAAGAAATCGCATGAACATTTTTGCAGAATCATGTGCACATAGTTTTCTAGCATGTACGAACAACTATTCTCGAATATATGAATTTTCTTCCAATGCATAATTGTTTATGTTTATATGCACGAATATTTTAAACATGATATGAATATTTATAGGCAAATATGAATGTTTCCGCGCAGCTTTGTGAATATATTTTTATATAATCTTTTCTCCATTATTGACTTGATTTTTTATCCTTATCTAAATTTATTAAATATGAATATATTTCTGGTTTTTTAGTAGAAAGATAAAACAACAGGAGTTGATGGGTCGGGCCACTTCTCAGCCCATTCCAAATTCCTTCGAGCATTGCTCCCCTCACCCTACTCACTACTGCAAGCCATGATCGAGGCAGTACCGACAATCATCGATGTCGAGGCTACCCCAGCCTCCATCGACCAAGGTGTGTAGGTCATCGACTTGGTGGGCTCTGCTCCTCCTGAGCCCAGGATCGACACGCTGATGGATGATGGCAGATATGCATGCTGGGTCAGCGTCAGGTGCACATTAGCTCTTTTGTGCGCGCGCCATTCGTTATATTCTTGTAAATCAGCTAATGGTTTATAAATTACTCGTCGAACTAGGCACTGGACCAATTTGAGCGCGCGCGCGCACGCACACGCACACGCACGCGCACACGCACATATATCAATTTGCACTATGGATAATTAATATGTAAATGCCTTCTGGACATCGGTGCTGATTGCCACGTCGAAAACATGGACATCATGCACGCGCTTAAATTGAATGAACTGTGTACGATACTAATACTTTCCATGAAAAATTTAAGAACTTAGCAAACAGTATTTGAGAAACATATATATAGTGGTGACACTATTCGATAAAAGACGGATATAGGTAACATTGTACTTAACAATTTTGACAACCATATGGTCAATATCTACATACTTAATATAGTAACAACTAGCACATTTTAAGGGGTAAAGGGCCAACAACCACAACTATCCCCTGGAAGTAGCTTGATCATGGTGACTCGACATCTCGTCAATGAAAAGGAAGAACCCTCCCGTGCCTTGGTAGAGCATGAGTATAACAATGTTTATAATTTTCCAATGTTGATGCATTGCCACGACAAGCGAGAACTTGTTAATTTGAATGGTTCCATTTCTGCGGGAAATGCAGTACCTTGCAATCACTTTACCGTTATTAGCAGGCACAAGTGTAATTCGACCATGCCGGGAAATCGATTCAGGAACAACTGCAGTGGGCAATTTCTGTTGCAATGAAGAATAAAAACCAATTGTAACATATCGTTGAAGCTATATATAGTTTATGAACATCAACATAAGAAATAAGACTTTATACCAGCATTTTCTGCACATAATTGGTCTTGTTCAATGTGTGCACCAGTGGTAGAATTAATCCCATCCCAAATCCAATGTTCATAAGTTGTGCTATCTCTGTCAGATTATCAACAAATTTTATGACATGCTCCAAATCTTTTCAGTGTAATTTGGTACGCCGAGTAACATACAGATCATTAACTATTCATCCAACATATCCTGCTTAAAAGGTGGAAAGGATTATTTATCCAGAACATGGTAGAAGAATAGTGGGCATAAATTGGTAATTGGAATTTGTTACTACCTAGGAACAGAGTTAGAAAATGAAATCACAATTGGTTGCTTAAATAGTGATCAGTTAGTCAGAACAAATACCCCGATTTTGCTAAGTAATATGCAAACATGGAGAATGTTGAACGAACACTAACCTTGATCAGACCGTGATGGGCTGATAACGTTGAGGAAGTTAACATCCATGTTAATTAGACCAGACTGAGGTGCATGCACTAGAATTTTATTGCCATCTTTCAGTTCATAAAACTTAGAATTTTTTCTCCAAAATTCCGCATCAAAATAGGAGTGACCATCTTTATCAAGTTTTACCCTAACTGTCATTTTAAATCCATGTTGTGTTGTCAATATGACCTCAATTGAGTCATCAACAAAGTAAAGGCTAAGATTTCCTTCTACATGTGTTCTTGCAAAGCAAGAGATGTATTGCTTGAAATGATAATTACGATCATACATATATTGAAATAATAGAGCAACATGCAAATATGAGAGTAATTGAGAAAACAGAACAATATATAGCTGAAAGCAAAGTACAAAATAACAAAAATCTACAATTAAAAAGATAATGTAACAAAGATTTCATGCAAATATGAGAGTAACTAAAAGAACAGTACATCATTAATTTGCCTAATTTTTAAAAAATCATCTTCTACTGCTAGGCTGCATGTGGCACCGTGCCTTTTATCCAAATGTAGCATATACACTATATGTTCATAAATTTAGGCCATGCCAACTGTGGTGGGGTAAGATTGAACATATTCAGTGCTCCATGAAGTCATCTAGTTCGGTGAGTTAGAACCTCGTTTCCGACTGGCCGCTACCACACTGGCCTGATTTGTGCTTGCACTATGGACATTTGAATAAAAACCCTTGAATCTGCTAGAAGAAAAATGAATCCAAGGCAATTTTCATCGGTTGATTAACAGGGACAGATGGACAGTGATAAGAGATGAGCGAATATTTTGCTAAATTAATTATCTTCTCCATGAGAAAAATCCTCGGCCCAATCCCGCAGAAAACCCCAATCGACCAGAGTCTAGAAAGTCGGTGCAGATAGGCGGCGACAAGCGGTAGGGGCGAAATCATGTGCCATTTGGAGCACGACCTCCCCCCGCCGACGACAGTCGTCGAGCTTAGGGGTAGACACCGTGATAGAAGTTGATGACCGCAGAGTTGCAGAGGAGTGCACGATGAGTGAGTGGGACGAAGTGGGGAGGGGGTGAGGGTTTTCTTTTTTCCTTTCTGACGTGTGGGTTAATGCACATGGTTCACATAGGCGACAGAGATGAACTGTGTGCGATAATAAATCACCAAGATGGAATGGGAACCCAAATTTCCTTCCACGTTTGTCCTTCAGTTTTCTTCTACGATCAACATACCCCCTGCAATACATCATGTTCAAATTTGCCAATTTTCCGGGCTCATTTACTATATTAACTTCATTATGTGCATTTTCTAGGCATTAATGCACATAATTTAAATTCAGAATATTGGTGCAAGAAAAAGTGCACAAAAAGGTCTGGAAAACCATGTTCGTGGTATTTAGTAATTTTTTCATGCCTTTTATAATGAATGGGCCAAGATTTCAAGTATATGTGTGGCAGGAGTCAATCACAAATGTGTCGTTTATTGGTTTTTCAACTATAGAAAAATGACAAACATGCTAGAAATAGATGACGCCTAGCATGGTGCCATGGTATGGCCTCAAAATGCACTGGTAAAAATTTGAGAAGGTTTGACTTATGTCGTCATGCACACTCTTCATAAATCAAACCATCACCAAGGAAGTTTCGTGGTTTCGAGGGGGAAATCTCCAAGATTGAACGGGAATCCAAATTTTGTTCGCCGGTTGTCCTTTGATTTTTTTCTATGATCAACGTACCCCCTCCAATGCACCATGTTAAAATTTGGCACTTTTTCTGGCTCATTTACTATATTTATTACTCCATTATGTGCATTTTCTAGGCATGAATGCACATAATTCGATTCCAGACAACCAGTGCATGAAAAAGTGCACAAAAACAGGTTGGAAAACGATGCTCGTGGTATTTAGTAATTATCCATGCCTTTTACAAGCAATGTGCAGAGATTTCACGGATATGTGTGGCAAGAGTCAACCACAAACATGTCATTTATTGGTTTTTTAACAATAGAAAAATGAAAACATGCTTGAAAAATATGACACCTGATATGGTGCCATGGTATGGCCTCACTATGCCCTAGTAAAAATTTGAGAAGGTATGGCCTATGTCATCATGCATGCTCTTCATAAATCAAACCATCACCGAGCAAGTTTCATGGTTTCGAGAGGGAAATCACCATGATTGAAGGGGAATCCAAATTTCCTTCGTCCTTTATGCTTGTGTCTTTTCTATGATCAACATACACCCTACAAATCACCGTGTTCAAATTTAGCCCTTTTTCGGGCTCATTTACCACATTTAGTCGATTATGTGCATTTTCTAGGCATGAATGCACATAGTTCAAATTCAGACAATCGATGCAAGAAAAAGTGCATAAAAACAGTCTGGAAAAACATGCTCATGGTATTTAGTAATTTTTCATGCCTTTTACAAGGAATGGACAGAGATTTCAAGGATATGCATGGCAAGAGTCAACCACAAACATGTCGTTTATTGATTTTTCAACTATAGAAAAATGAAAAACATGCTTGAAAAATATGACGCCTGGCATGGTGCCATGGTATGGCCTCACCATGCGCTGGTAAAAATTTGAGAAGGTTTGGCTTATGTCATCATGCACACTCTTCATAAATAGAACCATCACCGAGGAAGTTTCGTGGTTTCAAGAGGGAAATCACCAAGATTGAAGGGGAATCTAAATTTCCTTCGTCGTTTGTCCTTGAGTTTTTTTCTATGGTCAACATACACCCTACAAATCACCGTGTTCAAATTTGGTACTTTTCCAGGCTCATTTACCATAATAGGCGATTATGTGCATTTTCTAGGCATTAATGCACATAATTTAAATTCAGACAATCGGTGCACGAAGAAGTGCACAAAAACTGTATGGAAAATCATGCTCGTGGTATGTAGTAAACTTTCATGCCTTTTTCAAGGGATGGGCAGAGATCTCATGGATATGTGTGGCAACAGTCAACCACAAACGTGCTGTTTATTGGTTTTTCAACTATAAAAATGAAAGGCATGCTTGAAAAACATGATGCATGGTATGGCCTCACCATGCCCTGGTAAAAAATTGAGAAGGTTTGGCTTATGGCGTCATGCACACTCTTCATAAATTGAACCATCACCTATGAAGTTTTGTGGTTTCGAGAGGGAAATCACCAAGATTGAAGGGGAATCAAAATTTCCTCTATCCTTTCTCCTTTGTCCTTGAATTTTTCTACAGTCAACATACACCCTACAAAGCACCATGTTCAAATTTGGAACTTTTCCAGGATCATTTACCATATTTAGGCAATTATGTGCATTTTCTAGACATTTTGCGCAGATACGTCCAATCCCAGCTACAACTACATGGGTGTGATGAGATGGACGTGGATTGCCGTTCGATCCCGGTGCATCTTATGGTGCACACACGCGATCCATGTGGTTGGTGTTCCGGCCAATCAGAACACAACCCACAGTAGGGTGAGCGCAAATAGTTTCCAAAGGTGACGGAGACGAACCTTGTGTGATAATAAATTACCAAGATTGTAGGGGAAAGCAAATTTCCTTCGTAGTTTGTCCTTGAGCTCTAGAAAACCACCACACTGTATGGTTGTCTAGCCACTCCCCCCAAAGCTTTCTCCAATCGTCATTCATGCCACTGCGCCGCACACTAACTAGTAAGGAAGTGATGGAATCCCACCATGCCGAGTTCCTCGCCGTCCGCGACCGCACACTAAATGGTAAGGAAGCGATGACATCCTGCCGCGCAGAGTTCATCGCCGCACGTGGCTGCACATCTATGTGGGCATACTTTGAAACTGCAATGGCCGAATGGGCGTGGAGCAAGAGGTGGCCAAAGCCGCATAGAAGGAGCGGAAAAGGCAGAAAGCACTCAAGAAAAGAGAGTCCCGCCGCCGCAGGAAATAAGAGGCCGCACGCGCTGCTAAGGAGAGCTCATCGAGATCCAAGCATGGTGGGCTGCCGCCGACAAGGTCGGGAAGGAGAATGACGGCGTCAGGCCAGCATGCCCCAATGCCTCCACCTGTAAGGATCGCGGTGGTAGCTATCGTGACGCTGATGAGAGCTATGTAGAGATCCAAGCACGGTGGGCTGCCGCCGACAAGGCCGGGAAGGAGAACGATTACGTCTAGATAACATGTGAGAAGTAGTTAGTGTGTGTGTCGCCCGTAAATTTGTTTAATTAATCACGAGCATCTACCGGTACCACTTACTAGTTTTAGAGAAAATTACCAGCATCTAGGAATTTAAATTGGTTTCTATTATTAACGTACAATGCTGATAAGTGACATCCTTTTAGGGCTTAGAGTGTTGGTTAGTATGTGTTCACTGAAATTTTGTAGACGTACCCCGGCCCTAAATCCTCTCGAAATGTCCGCCCACAACCACCCGAAGCCACCCGAAGCTCCTTCCTCTCCCATCTCTGCACAACATGCTTTTGTGCGTGTTGGAGATGAGCTGGCCGCAGCTGGTTTTTAGTCCCACCTCGCCGTGCGAGTTGGCAACACACCGGCTCAAATAGCCACGCCGGTAGCTAGATGGCAACAAGCTTCTCTTTTGTTGCATTGGATCAATGCTGGCTGTGTGAGCGAGACAGGTTAACACTTGATAACATTTCATAAACCGATGATTGTTCATCGAGTGTAACCTTTGCCTCGTTCATGTACGTTGAATAACCTGGCATGCTACAATGAAAGAGATTTTTAGATTTGCAGGTGCGGCTATAGATGCTGATAGATATAAGAATTTTTAGAAAACCACAAACACATGGTTTCTATGGTGTACCATGTGCCTTTTTTTGCACTAATTATCCATAAGTCAGTTACATGTGTGATGTTTTCTAATAACGCAAGTGTACCATCATGACCGCCATTGACCAATTTAATCAACTACACATGTAGAATTTTTTGAAGACGGGATCCACCAATTTTCTCTATTCTCACACACGAGTATGTTACACGCTTCGTCTGTGTTTTGTGTTCCCCCACCCAAGTTTCGATTTTCGCAATGAATTTTTCATTAGGTGTGCGATTTCAAAATTTATTTCTCCAAACACATCCCCACCCATCACATTTCCACAGTATCCCCCCCCATTGTTCTCCCTTCCCAGCAGCTCAAACCGCCTTCGCCGCAACCACAGCTTAAATCACATATACGTTCTGCCCGAGCCTTGTCGATCCAGTTAGGTAACCCACCGATCTCTATCAGGGCCCCGTCATGATTCCTTAAATGGCACATGCAAAACATCCTCATGCCTCCAAATCCCTACCGCCCCTACTCCAGAGCATCAGCGCATAGCCCAACCACATATCACGTGGAGGTCGAGGAGCTGTGTCAGTCGATGGCGTGATGGAAGCTGTGCATGTCGACCCGGAGGAACACCTCGCTTCCGCCGCCGACTTGGGGCGAGCTCTGGCCCATATAAAGTGCCCCAACAACTACCCCTCGGGATTTACCAAGTATGGAGTGGCCAATTCAATCTTACCAATACCAGTTGCAATGGCTATGTTTTGTATGGTTGATGTATTAAGCATGTTGTAGTAAACATGGCTAACCTATCTTAGCTATTTCCCCCACCTTTTAATAGAAAATTGGGCCATTCTCTGCTCTAGCAGCACATGCCTTGCGATGTTTAACTCTATCTATTACATTTTTATCAGTATCAATTTCAATGGCTATACTAGGCTGTCTATAGTTAAACATGTCTTGTTTATTTCAGTACTGCACACTATGTGATGTTCAAGTATAACTGTCCAGCTCAATTTCACCAATACCGGCTACGAACTTACAATACATGACTTAGAATGTCGTTAAGCCTGTTGTAATTAACAGTTCTATCCATTTTTAATCTGTGCCTTTGCTACCGTGCTACTCTTCGCAATGAAGATATCACTAGAGATGTTGTCGTTTTATTTCCATTTTTATTTCTTGGTGGATGCTAACCCTGTAGTTAACATGCCTTTTCATGTACTTACACATGGCCATAACGGGAGAAGCTGTTGTTTACCGTTGAGGTTAGCTGCATCCAATGTCTTAATAGTATTTTACATCATTTGTGCAATTGCAGTTTAGCTTGTAACATTTAATTGCTTCTTGTAGGTACACATGTTAGCAACACTGATCCTTGCTTCGACCTGGAGGAATATCCCGCCTCCGCCGCTGCCAACTTGGGGCGGGCTTTGGTCCAGATGAAGTTCCCCAACAACTACCCCTCTAGATTTACCAAGCATAAACTGACTAGTTCAATCTTACCAATACTACTTGGAATGGTTATGTTCTGTATGGTTGATGTATTAAGCATGTTGTAGTAAACACGCCTAACCCGTCTTAGATATTTTTCCTACCTTTTTATAGTTAACTGGGCCATTCTCTGCTCTAGCAGCCCTTGCCTTGCGATGTTTAACTCTGTCAATTTCATTTTTATCAGTACTAGTTTCAATGGCTATACTAGATTGTCTGTAGTTAAATGTACCTTATTTATTTCAGTACTACACACTATGTGATGTTCAAGTATGAACTGTCTAGCTCAATTTCACCAATACCAGCTACAAACTTACAATACATGACTTAGGATGTTGTTAAGCCTGTTGTAATTACCAGTTCTATACATTTTTTAATCTATCCCTTTGGTACCATGCTACTTTTCACAATGAAGATATCACTAGAGATGATGTCGTTTTATTTCCATTTGCTATTTTTTGGTGGATGCTAACCCTATTGTAGTTAACATGCCTTTCCATGTACTTATGCAGGTCCATAATGTGCAATGTTGTTGTTTGCCGTCGAGGTTAGGTCCATCTCATGTCTTACAATATTTTACATCATTTGTGCAATTGCAGTTTAGCTTGTAACATTTATTCGCTTCTTGTAGGTACATATGTCAGCAACACTGATCCATGCTTCGACCCAGAGAAACACCTTGCCTCTACCACGACCGACTTGGGGCAGGCTCTGGCCCAAATGAAGTGCCCCAATATCTATCGCTCAGGATTTACCAAGTATGAACTAAACAGTTCAATCTTACCAATACCAATTGCAATGGATATGTTTTGTATGGTTGATATATTAAGCATGTTGAAGTAAACATGCCTAACCCGTCTTAGCTATTTACCTTACCTTTTTATAGACAACTGGGCCATTCTCCGCTCTAGTAGCACCTGCCCTGCGATGTTTAACTCTGTCAATTTCATTTTTATCAGTACCAGTTTCAATGGCTATACTAGGTTGTCTGCATTTAAACACGCCTTGTTTATTTCAATACTGCATGCTGTGTGATGTTCAAGTATGAACTATCTAGCTCAATTTTACCAATACCAGCTACAAACTTACAATACACTTAGGCTGTTTTTAAGCCTGTTATAATTAACAGTTCTATCCATTTTTTTAATCTGTCCATTTTCTACCATGCTACTATTCACAATGAAGATATTGATACGTCTCTGTCGTACCTATAATTTTTTATTATTTCATGCCAATATTATACAACTTTCACATACTTTTGTCAATAATTTATATGATTTATTAGACTAACATATTGATCCAGTGCCTAGTGCCAGTTCCTGTTTGTTGCATGTTGATACGTCTCCAATGTATCTATAATTTTTACTGTTCCATGCTGTTATATTATCATTCTTGGATGTTTTACAATCATTTTATAGCAACTTTATATCATTTTTTGGTACTAATCTATTGACATAGTGCCCAGTACTAGTTGCTATTTTTGCTTGTTTTTTACTTTGCAAAATATCAGTATCAAATGGAGTCCAAATACAGAAAAACTTTTGGGAGATTTTTTTGGACCAGAGACACCCAGTGGGCCAAAGAAGTACCAGAGGGGAGGCCCGAGGTGCGCACAACCCACCAGGGCGCGCTAGGAGGCCTAGGCGCGCCCAGTGGGTTGTGCCCCCTCGGTGACCTCCCGCATCGCCTCTTCGCCCTATAAATTCCCAAATATTCCAGAAACCCTAGGGGAGTCAATGAAAAACAATTCCAGCTGCCGCAAGTTCCAGAACCATGAGATCCAATCTAAACACCATCACCAAGGGTTTCATCACTCTCATTGGTGCCTCTCCGATGATGCGTGAGTAGTACACCATAGACCTACGGGTCCGTAGGCAGTAGCTAGATGGCTTCCTCTCTCTCTTTTGATTCTCAATACAATGGTCTCTTGGGGATCTATTTGATGTAACTCTTTTTGCTGTGTGTTTGTTGTGATCCGATGAACTTTGAGTTTATTATCAAATCTATATCCATGAATATTATTTGAGTCTTCTTTTATCCCTTATATGCATGATTATTTATAGCCTCGTATTCGGTGGCGGTGCCAGAACGGCAGTCTTGTGTAGTCATTTTCAAATTGTGTAGTCAAGTATATAAATTTGAACAAAAAAATTCAACATTTTTGCAAGCATATGCTAGTTTCATCAAAAAGCTGGGTAGTCAATTGACTACCCAGCTGATGAGTGGATTCACCACTGCTCGTATTTCTTCTTCTTGGTTTAGTTAGGCCAACTAGATCAATTTTTATTGCCCTGGGAAGAGGTGCTTTGTGATGGGTTCGATCTTGTGGTGTTCTTTCCGAGTGACAGAAGGGGCAGAAAGACACACATGTATCGTTGCTATTAAGGATAACAAGATGGGGGCTATTCCTACATGAATAGATCTCGTCTACATCATGTCATCATTCTTATTACATTACTCCGTTTCTCCATGAACTTAATACACTAGATGCATGCTGGATAGCGGTCGATGTGTGGAGTAATAGTAGTAGATGCAGGCAGGAGTCGGTCTACTAATCTTGGACGTGATGCCTATATATTGATCATTTCCTTGGACATCATCATAATTATTCGATCTTCTATCAATTGCCCAACAGTAATTTGTTTACCCAACATGTGCTATTTTTTTGAGAGAAGCCACTAGTGAAATCTACAGCCCCCGTGTATATTCTTTATCATATTTGCTTTGAGATATGTTTTTATTCATTTTATTTTCAGATCTATTATTCCAAAAACCCAAAAATACCTTGCTGTACTTTTTTACTTATTTTATTTCACGTTTTATCGAGAGCTATTTATCCAATCTACCAGAAATTTATCTATCTTTTTACTGTGGAGGGATTGACAACCCCTCTTATGTGTCGGGCTGCAAGTACTTGTTGTCTGCGTGCAGGTACCGTATACATAGTGTTGCTTGGTTCTCCTACTGGATTGATACCTTGGTTTCATAACTTGGGGAAATACCTATTGTAGCTGTGCTGCATCATCCCTTCCTCTCTGGGGAAGTACCGATGTAGTTCAAGCGACATCACATATTTTTTGTTTCACAGAATATCCATATCAAACAAAGTCCAAACGTGATAGAAAATTTTGGAGAGTTATTTTGGAATATTTGTGAGTTTTGGGAGGTGGAATCAACGCAAACAGAGGCCCACAGCCACCATAAGACACCAGGGCGCGCCCTAGGGCCCATGCTCGTGATGGTGGGTTGTGCCCTCCTCGTAAGTCGGTTGGAGCTCTACTTTGGGCGTAAGGAAGCTTATATCCGGAAAAAATCATGTTAAAATCTCAGCGCAATTGGAGTTACGGATCCCTCGGAATATAAAATATGGTTTTCGACCAGAATACAAAAACGCAAAACAGAAGAGAACATAGAGGGAAATCCAATGTCGGAGGGGCTCCTGCCCCTCCGCTGCCATGGTGGCCATGGACCAGAGGGGGAACTCTCCTCCCATCTAAGGGGCAGGCCAAGGAAGAGGAAGAAGGAGGGGGGCTCTCTCCCCCTTTCTCCCGATGGCGTTGGAATGCCGCCCGGGCAATCATCGTGTGACGGCGATCTACTCCAACAACTCTGTCATCTTCACCAACATCTTCATCACCTTCCCCCATCTATATTCAGCGGTCCACTCTCCTGCAAACCGCTCTACTCTCTACTTGAACATGGTGCTTTATGCTTCATACTATTATCCAATGATATGTTGCCATCCTATGATGTCTGAGTAGATTTTTGTTGTCCTATCGGTAATTGGTGAATTGCTATGGTTAGTTTAATTTGCTTGTGGTTGTGTTGTTGTCCTTTAGTTCCCATCATATGAGCGTGAGTGTCAATCACACCGTAGGGTTAGTTGTATGTTGATAGGACTATGCATTGGAGGGCAAGGGAGACAGAAGCTTCTTCCTAAACATAGAAATTGATACATACATGATTGAAGGGGGACCAATATATATCTGAATGCTATGGTTGGGTTTTACCTTAATGAACGTTAGTAGTTGCAGATGCTTGCTAATAGTTCCACTCATAAGTGCATAGAATTCCAAGTAAGGGACGACATGCTAGCAGTGGCCTCTCCCACATAAACTCGCTATCGGTCTAGCAATGTAGGCAATTGCTAAGGGGCAATTCTGCAAATCCTACCACCACTAATCCACACTCATTTTACTAAACTTTAGGTTTCTTTATTTAAATAACACCTACTTTTTATTTTTACATTCTTTATTATCTTGCAAACCTATCCACACCTACAAAGTACTTCTAGTTTTATTCTTGTTCTAGGTAAAGCAAAAGTTAAATGTGTGTAGAGTTGTATCGGTGGTCGACAGAACTTGAAGGAATATTTGTTCTAACTTTAGCTACTCGTTGGGTTTGACACTCTTATTTATCGAAAAAGGCTATAAATGACCCCCCTATACTTGTGGGTTATCAAGACCTTTTTCTGGCGCCGTTGCCGGGGAGCAATAGCATGGGGTGAATATTTTTGTGTGTGCTTGTTTGCTTTATCATTATGTATTTTTATTTTCTGTTCTAAGTTGTTCTCTATCTTTAGTTATGGATGTGGAACATGAAACACACAAAAAACTAGTTGTACTTGCTACTCATGGAGATGGGGAACCTCCTAAAACCCTCGATGCTTGTTATGTGAAAAATATTAAACACTACTTTGATAATCCTGAGAAAACCCCATTCAAAATGATAATGGGAGACACGTTGCATTAACGTGAATACTTTAGTGATTACCTCTTGATACAAAAAGGGAAACTGTTATGGGATCAATTTGATATGTTGCATTGGTATGCTTGGGATTTATGCCAGAGATATGATTATACTTGTTGCTCTAGGATGAAGGCTCGACACCTTCCGTTTTCATGCAAATTTAACGATAATGAAACCTTGGCTTATTATGCTAATGATAGATATTATTAATATGATGTGGAACGAATAGAAGAATTTGTTGCTTTTAAGGGCGCTTATGAAATTGAATCTTTGTTTGAAAAGTATGAAGCTTTTGATGGTGATGTTTATAGGCCCAAAAACTTTGCTATAATTAACTATTGCTACAAGAATTATGAATATAATGCCGATATTAATGAGTTTATTGAGAAAATCTCTGCTATCCAAGAAGACACTAATATTTTGTAGGAAACTATGGAAGAAGAAATTGATGAAATTATGAGCCCATTAGATGAAAAAGATGACGAGGAGAGCGAAGAACAAATGGAGGAAGAGCGGATTAGCTACCCGTGCCCACCTTCTAATGAGAGTAAATCTTCAACACATACATTTTTTTATTTCCCTTCGTGCATACCGAAGGATGAATGCTATGATAATTGCTATGATCCCGTTGATTCATTTGAAATACCCCTTTTTGATGAACTTGGTGCTTGCTATGCTTGTGGCCAAGATGCCAACTTGAATTATGCTTATGGAGATGAACTTGATATAGTTCCATATGTTAAGAATGAAATTGTTGCTATTGCACCCAAACATGATAGTCCTATTTTTTTTTCAATTCTCCAAACTACACTATATCGGAGAATTTGCACTTATTAAGGATTACATTGATGGGTTGCCTTTTACCGTTGCCCATGATGATTTTGATGAATATAATATGCATTTGATTAACGCTCCTACTTGCAATTGTTATGAGAGAGGAACTACATCTCCGCCTCTTTATGTTTCCAACATGATAAAATTGCAAGAAACTGCTTATGCTATGTATTGGCCTTTACTTGATGTGCATGAATTGTTCTATTATGACATGCTGATGGATAGGAAGAGAGTTAGACTTTGTCCTTGCATGATATATGTTGCTTTGTGCTCACTACCAAATGCCAAATCATTGTTAATTAAAATTGGCTTTGATATACCTTGGGATCCGAGTGGATCTATTACTTGGGCACTTTATGCCTAGCTTAATGGCTTTAATTAAAGTGATGCCAGTGAGACAACCTGGAAGTTCTAGAAAGTATTTTTATTATGTTGAGTGCTTTTATAAAGTTTAGAAACAAAAAAATATAGAGGAGAACTTATTTTTTTTTCAGAAAGAGAAGAGATTGGAATGTTATGCATTGGAGAAGTGAGGGTCGACCTTGAACACTAGTGTTCATGCTCATGGAAACAATGTAGAATTTTTTCATGGTAGTTTCTCTCAAAAATAATTATCGCATTGTACAAATCCATTGTATTATAAAAATACCGTGCCAAGATTTGCCTTTAGGATGATTAGATTGCTTGTTGATATGCGCGGTGTAAAAACAGAAAGTTTGGATGTAGATGGGAATTTTCATTTTTTTACTGGAACATCAAAAGTTTCTGAAATTTTTACACAGTACTGCTATGAAAAATGTTTATTTTGTCCTAGTGTTTCAGAATTTTTAGAGTTACAGAAGTATAGTCAATGTTCAGATTACTATAGACTGTCCTGTTTTTGACAGATTCTATTTTTGATGCATTGTTTTGCTCGTTTTGATGTAATAGATTGTACCGATGGTATAAGCCATGAAGAAGTTATAATACAATAGCTAAAATGCAAAAAATGAATCGGTTTGCAACAGTACTTAAAGTAGTGATTTTCATTATTATACTAACATATCTCACAAGGTTTCTGTTGAGTTTTGTGTGGATGAAGTGTTGAAGGATCGAGGAGGTTTCTATATGAGGAGAAGGAGGAGAGGCAAGAGTTCAAGCTTGGGGATACCCAAGGCATCCCAAGTAAATATTCAAGGATACTCAAGCGTCTAAGATTGGGGATTCCCTGGAAGGCATCCAATCTTTCTTCAACTAGTATCGGTATGTTTTCGTCTTTGGTTCATTCACGTGATATGCGTAAATCTTGGAGCATCTTTTGTGTTTAGTTTTCACATTTCTTTTATGCACCATGCTGGTATGAGATAGCCCATGGTTGATTTATAGAATGCTCATTGCACTTTGATACGTCTCCAACATATCTATAATTTTTTATTGTTCCATGCTATTATATTATCTATCTTGGATGTTTTATATACATTTTTATGCTATTTTATATGATTTTTGGGACTAACATATTAACTTAGAGCCCAATGCTAGTGTCTGTTTTTTCCTTGTTTTCGAGTTTTGCAGAAAAAGAATATCAAATGGAGTCCAATTGACCTGAAAATTTACGGATATTAGTTTTGGACCAGAAGAAGCCCACGGAGCATCAGAGATGGACCAGAAGAGTCCCGAGGCCACCACGAGGGTGGAGGGCGCGCCCCTACCTCATGGCTGCCTCATGGACACCCCTGACTTGTTCCCGATGCTAACACCTCTTATATATCCCCAAACTTCCAGAACAGAACCAAGATCGGGAGTTCCGCTGCCGCAAGCCTCTTTAGCCACCAAAAACGAAACGGGACCCTATTCTGGCACCCTGCCAGAGGGGGATCCATCACCGGTGGCCATCTTCATTATCCTGGCGCTCTCCATGATGAGGAGGGAGTAGTTCACCCTTGGGTCTGAGGGTATGTACCAGTAGCTATGTGTTTGATCTCTCTCTCTCTCTCTCTCTCTCCTCTCTCTCTCTCTTTCTCTCTCTCTCGTGTTCTTGATATGGCACGATCTTGATGTACCGCGGACTTTGCTATTATAGTTGGATTTTATGATGTTTCTCCCCTCTACCTTCTTGTAATGGATTGAATTTTCCCTTTGAAGTTATCTTACCGGATTGAGTCTTTAAGGATTTGAGAACACTTGATGTATGTATTGCATGGGATACCCGTGGTGACAATGGAGTATTCTATTGATTTACTTGATGTATATTTTGGTGATCAACTTGCGGGTTCCGTGACCTTGGGAATCTATGCATAGGGGTTGGCACACGTTTTCGTCTTGACTCTCCGGTAGAAACTTTGGGGCACTCTTTGAAGTTCTTTGTGTTGGTTTGAATAGATGAATCTGAGATTGTGTGATGCATATCATATAATCAAACCCATGGATACTTGAGGTGACATTGGAGTATCTAGGTGACACTAGGGTTTTGGTTGATGTGTGTCTTAAGGTGTTATTTTACTACGAACTCTAGGCCTATTTGTGACACTTATAGGAATAGCCCAATGGATTGATCAGAAAGAATAACTTTGAAGTGGTTTTGTACCCTACAATAGTCTCTTCATTTGTTCTCCACTATTAGTGACTTTGGAGTGACTCTTTGTTGCATGTTGAGGGATTGTTATATGGTCCAATTATGTTACTATTGTTGAGAGAACTTGCACTAGTGAAATAATGAACCCTAGGCCTTGTTTCCAAGCATTGCAATACCGTTTTCGCTCAATTTTACCACTTGATACCTTGCTGTTTTTATATTTTTAGATTACAAAATCCTATATCTATCATCCATATTGCACTTGTATCACCCTCTCTTCGCTGAACTAGTGCACCTATACAATTTACCATTGTATTGGGTGTGTTGGGGATACAAGAGACACTTTGTTATTTGGTTGTAGGGTTGTTTGAGAGAGACCATAATCATCGTACGCCTCCCATGGATTGATAAATCTTAGGTCATCCACTTGAGGGAAATGTGCTACTGTCCTACCTCTGCACTTGGAGGCCCAACAACGTCTACGAGAAGAAGGTTGCGTAGTAGACATCAAGCTCTTTTCTAGCGCCGTTGCCGGGGAGGTTAGTGCTTGAAGGTATATATTTATATCTTGCAATCGAATATTTTAGTTTCTTACTTTATCACTAGTTTAGTTTATAAAAGAAATCTATAAAAAAATGGAATTGAGGTTGCCTCATATGCTTCATCTTTTTAATGTCTTTCGTGAAAATGATGGAAAGGAAAAATGTGCTCAAGTTCTAGAAGAAGAATGCATTAAAATGTTTGGCACTAAAACTTTGAATGATGAGCATGATTGCAATGTTGTTAGTATGAATTCCTTGAATATCCATGATGCTAATGATATGCAGAGCTACAATCTTGGGGATGCTATGTTTGATGAATATTATATTTTTAGTCCCCCAAGTTCGGATGAGCAAATTTATTATGATGATAGCATGCCTCCTATTTATGATGATTATATGGATGAAAGTGAGTTTGGAAGAGTGTCAACTTTAGGAAGTAAGGATCCCACTATTTTGGAGGGTGTTGAATATTATTGTCATAATTATGAAAGTGGGTTTGGAGAGGTCATGACTTTATTTAGTGATGAATCCACTATTTCGGAAGAGGTTGCAATTGGTTATGAGAACAAAGTTGCTATCTATGATGATTATTGTCATGACATGTATGCTGTAAAGAATAATGATAACCATGAAACTTGTCATCATGGTTTTATTTTTCAATTGGATTATACCTCACATGATAGTTATTTTGTTGAGTTTGCTCCCACTACTATTCATGAGAAGAAATTTGCTTATGTGGAGAGTAATAAAATTTCTATGCTTGTGGCTCATGAAGACAATTCTTTATGTGGTGGTTATATTGTTGAATTCATTCATGATGCTACTGAAAATTATTATGAGGGAGGAATATATGCTTGTAGGAATTGCAATAATATCAAGTTTCCTCTCTATGTGTTGAAAATCTTGAAGTTATGCTTGTTTTGCCTTCCTATGCTAGTTGATTATTGTTCCCATAAATTGTTTGCTCACAAAAGCCCTATGCATAGGAAGTTGGTTAGACTTAAATGTGCTAGTCATATGCTTCATGATGGTCCCTTTATGTTTCAATTCTTATCTTTTATGTGAGCATCATTGAAATCATCATGCCTAGATAGAAGGGCATTAAAGAAAAGAGCTTTTGGGAGACAACCCAACATTTACACCTACTGTTTTTGTGTGTTCACATGATTAAGATACTGTAGTAATCATGTTTTATAGCTTTTGTTTCAATAAAGTGCCAAGTAAAGCCTTGATTCTATGGATGATAGTTGACTTGATTCTGTGGAAAAATAGAAACTTTTGCACTCAGTCCATGAAATTTTAAAATTCACTAGAACGTGCTTTTGTTATGATTTTTTACACAAGATTGATATAAAAATTGTCTAAGTTGTCCTAATTTTTCAGAATTTTTGGAATTACAGAAGTGTGGAAAGTTTCCAGATTACTACAGATTGTTCTGTTTTTGACAGATTCTGTTTTCTATGTTTTGTTTGCTTATTTTGATGAATCTATGAATAGTATCAGAGGGTATGAACCATGGAAAAGTTGGAATACAGTAGATATAACACCAATTTGAATTTAGAATGAGTTCATAACAGTACCTAAGTGGTGATTTATTTTCTTATATTAACGGAGCGTACAAGTTTTCTGTTGAGTTTTGTGTTGTGAAGTTTTCATGTTTTGGGTAAAGATTCGATGGACTATGGAATAAGGAGTGGCAAGAGCCTAGGCTTGGGGATGCCCAAGGCAACCCATGGTAATATTCAAGGACAACCAAGAGCCTAAGCTTGGGGATGCCCCGGATGGCATCCCCTCTTTCGTCTTTGTTCATCGGTAGTTTTACTTGGAGCTATATTTTTATCACCACATTTTATGTGTTTTGCTTGGAGCGTCATTTTATTTGCTTTCTGTAATTTAGAGACATGTTTTATATCTTTTAGTTCAATAAAAAAGTCAAGTATAGCCTTTACCATGCTTATTTTACAAGTCTATACATTCTGTTTCGAAATCAGAAAGTTTGCTGTTATGTTTTGAATATTGGTCAATAGTCAGAATATCAGAAAATCTTGAAATTTTGACACAATGAGTAACAACAAATTTTCTACAGTGTGGTAATTTTTCAGAATTTTTGGAGTTAGGGAAGTATGATTCCTCTTGCATTCTTACAGACTGTCCTGTTTAGACAGATTGCTATTATGTTTGCATTGTTTGCATATGTTTGCTTGTTTAATGATTCTATTTGAGGATAGGACTATTAAATATGCAAAGGCATTTAGTAGGCAATACCAAATAATAATTTTAGTGAATTGCTACAGTAGAGAATGATAAGGTTATTGCGCTGATTTATACTAACTTATCTCATGAGTTCTTGTTGAGTTTTGTGTGGATGAAGTTTTTAAGATTTAGTGAAACCGTGATATAAAAGGAATTAAGGAGACATAAAAGCTCAATCTTGGGGATGCCCAAGGCATCCCTAATTAATATTTCAAGAAGTCTGAAGCATCTAAGCTGGGGGATGCCCCGGTTGGCGTCCCACCTTTCTTCTTCAGTAACTATCGGTCAGCTTTGGTTGGGCCTAAGTTTTTCCTTCTTCACATGATATGTGCTATCCTTGCAAAGTCATTTTATTTTTTTGTTTGCTGTTTGAATAAAGTACTTAAGATCTAAATTTTCTTTATGAGAGAAAGTCTTCACATAGTTACATAATTATTCTACTACTCATTGATCTTCACTTATATTTTTTGGAGTAGTTTGTCAATTACTCACGTGCTTCACTTATATCCTATGAGTAATGGTTGAATAAATTGAATATCGCAAATTTGAAATTATACATGCTTCATATGCTTATACCATGGGGAGTAATGACTTCACATATAAGAAGTAGAGGTGCTAAATTTATAGAAAGTTAGCAAACATAGTATTGGTCACTTGAACAGTTCATGAAAGAATATTGAAGGAAGAGAGAATTCACATATAAATATACTATCTTGGACATCTTCTATGAATGTGAGCCCCATTAATTATTTTCAAACCTGAGCAAATTAGTTGAAGTTGGACAAGGAAGACAACATAATGAGTTATGCTTGGGTATATTTGTATAGAAGTTATATTGTTATGGATCCTCCAACATGCGGTGCTTGCTATTTAGAATCCTTTGCTAGCCAAAATCTCTGTACTAAGAGGGAATACTGCTTGTGCATCCAAAATCCTTGAACCAAGTTTCTTCATGAGTGTCCACCATATCTACCTATATGTGGTATTTACCTGCCATTCCAAGTAAATTTGCATGTGCCAAACTCTAAACCTTCAAATAATAATCTATTTTGTATGCCTGAATCGCTCATGTAGTGACTAGGGGCTGTCAGTATCTTCCATGCTAAGTGGGTTATCTCACGATGAGTGGACTCTGCTCATCATTCACGAGAAAATGGCTGGGAATTGGGATGCCCAGCCCTATGATCAAAAGATCAAAAACAAAGTCGCAAACAATTAAACAAAACTCCCCAGGATTGTTGGTAGTTGGACGGTACCCATTGTTTCGGACCAGCTGTGGAATGTGCTTGTTGGTGATGGGGGAGTAAAAACTTTACCATTCTGTTTGGGAACCGCCTATAATGTATATAGTATGGAAGATATTGGGAACTCTTGGTTGTTATGTTGACAATGAAAGCAATACCTCTCAAAATTCTTTTATCTCTCTTTTTAAATCTTCGAGCTTTGGCACCTCTGCAAATCCCTCCTTCCCACTGCGAAGGGCCTATCTTTTACTTTTATGCAAGAGTCATTAGTTACCCTTCTCATTCCAACCTACTCTTTAGTTGGCAAGCATCATGTGGTGGGGAAATATCTAAGCATATATGGCCATTCAAATATATTTGATCATCAATTAGTATTGTTGACAATTATCTATACGATAAGTAAGTTGGGAGGAGAAACATTAAGCCACTATCTTTCTCTATGTACGATGGATGCTATTTGTTCTAAAAATATGCTTTGAGTGGTAGGAATCATGGAAGACTATATGATAGTTGAGTATGTGGGATTTGCTAACTCAAAGCTCTTACATAGACCCTTCCTGAAAATAAGATGAATTGCAATTGTTTGATGACTGAGAATATAGTTTTTTAGTTTTCAAGAAAGTTTATGGTCAATGCTTTAACATGTGAATAGCTTGTTACTTGATCATGAGAAGCTTTATGAGCTACTGTTTATGATACATAATGATGCTAGAGAAAGTGATTGAAATTATCATTGATCAAACTTGTGCACTTGCTAGCATTCCACATCAAAAATTCTGTTTTCATCATTTACCTACTCGAGGACGAGCAGGAATTAAGCTTGGGCATGCTTGATACCTCTCCAACGTATCTATAATTTTTGATTGTTCCATGCTATTATTATCTATCTTGGATGTTTTATATGTATTTATATGCTATTTTATATGTTTTTTTGGACTAACCTATTAACCTAGAGCCCAGTGCCAGTTTCTGTTTTTTCCTTGTTTTTGAGTTTCGCAGAAAAGGAATATCAAATAGAGTCCAATTGACCTGAAACTTTATAAAGATTATTGTTCGACCATAAGAAGCCCATGGAGCATCAAAGATGGACCAGAAGAGTCCCGAGGCCACCACGAGGGTGGAGGGCGCGCCCCCTACCTTGTGGCTGCCTCGTGGACCCCCTGACTTGTTCCCGACGCCAACACCTCTTATATATCCCCAAACTTCCAGAACAGAACCAAGATTGGGAGTTCTGCCACCGCAAGCCTATGTAGCCACCAAAAACCAATTGGGACCCTGTTCCGGCACCCTGCCGGAGGGGGGATCCATCACCGGTGGCCACCTTCATCATCCTTGTGCTCTCCATGACGAGGAGGGAGTAGTTCACCCTTGGGGCTGAGGGTATGTACTAGTAGCTATGTGTTTTATCTCTCTCTCTCTCTCTCACACACACACACACACTCTCTCTCGTGTTCTTGATATGGCACGATCTTGACGGACCGCGAGCGTTCCTATTATAGTTGGATCTTATGATGTTTCTCCCCCTCTACCTTCTTGTAATGGATTGAGTTTTCCCTTTGAACTTATCTTATCGGATTGAGTCTTTAAGGATTTGAGAACACTTGATGTATGTGGGATACCCATGGTGACAATGGGGTATTCAATTGATTCACTTGATGTATGTTTTGGTGATCAACTTGCGGGTTTCGTGACCTTGGGAATCTATGCATAGGTGTTGGCACACATTTTCATCTTGACTCTTCGGTAGAAACTTTGGGGCACTCTTTGAAGTTCTTTGTGTTGGTTTGAATAGATGAATTTGAGATTGTGTGATGCATATCGTATAATCAAACCCGCAGATACTTGAGGTGACATTGGAGTAGCTAGGTGACATTGGAGTAGCTAGGTGACATCAGGGTTTTGGTTGATGTGTGTCTTAAGGTGTTATTTTACTACGAACTCTAGGGTTGTTTGTGACACTTATAGGAATAGCCCAATGGATCGATCGGAAAGAATAACTTTGAGGTGGTTTCGTACCCTACAATAATCTCTTCATTTGGTCTTCGCTATTAGTGACTTTGGAGTGATTCTTTGCTGCACATTGAGGGATTGTTATATGATCCAATTATGTTATTATTGTTGAGAGAACTTGCACTAGTGAGTGTATGAACCCTAGGCCTTGTTTCCAAGCATTACAATACCGTTTTCGCTCACTTTTACCACTTGCTACCTTGCTGTTTTCATATTTTTAGATTACAAAAACCTATATCTATCATCCATATTGCACTTGTATCACCATTCTTCGCCGAACAAGTGCACCTATACAATTTACCATTGTATTGGGTGTGTTGGAGACGCAAGAGACTCTTTGTTATTTGGTTGCAGGGTTGTTTGAGAGAGAACATCTTCATCCTATGCCTCCCACAGATTGATAAACCTTAGGTCATCTACTTGAGGGAAATTTGCTACTGTCCTACAAACCTCTGCACTTGGAGGCCCATCAGCGTCTACAAGAAGAAGGTTGCATAGTAGACATCAAGCTCTTTTCTGGCTCCGTTGCCAGGGAGGTTAGTGCTTGAAGGTATATATTTAGATCTTGCAATTGAATCTTTTAGTTTCTTGTTTTATCACTAGTTTAGTTTATAAAAGAAATCTACAAAAAGAAGGAATTGAGGTTGCCTCATATGCTTCATCTTTTTAATGTCTTTCGTGAAAATGATGAAAAGGAAAATTGTGCTCAAGTTCTAGAAGAAGAATGCATTAAAATGTTTGGCACTAAATCTTTAAATGATGAGGATGATTGCAATGTTGTTAGTATGAATTCCTTGAATATCCATGACTCTAACGATATGCAAGGCTACAACCTGGGGATGCTATGTTTGATGAATATTATTATATTTTAAGTCCCCCAAGTTCGGATGAGCAAATTTATTATGATGATAGCATGCCTCCTATTTATGATGACTATATGGATGAAAGTGGGTTTGGAAGAGTGTCAACTTTAGGAAGTAATGATCCCACTATTTTGGAGGGTGTTGAATCTTATTGTCATAATTATGAAAGTGGATTTGGAGAGATCATGACTTTATTTAGTGATGAATCCACTATTTTGGAAGAGGTTCCAATTGGTTATGAGAACAAAGTTGCTATCTATGATGATTATTGTGATGACATGTATGCTATAAAGAATAATGATAACCATGAAACTTGTCATCATGGTTTTATTTTTCAATTGGATTATACCTCACATGATAGTTATTTTGTTGAGTTTGCTCCCACTACTATTCATGAGAAGAAATTTGCTTATATGGAGAGTAATAAAATTTCTATACTTGTGGCTCATGAAGACAATTCTTTATGTGGTGGTTATATTGTTGAATTCATTCATGATGCTACTGAAAATTATTATGAGGGAGGAATATATGCTTGTAGGAGTTTCCTCTCTATGTGTTGAAAATCTTGAAGTTATGCTTGTTTTGCCTTCCTATGCTAGTTGATTCTTGTTCCCATAAATTGTTTGCTCACAAAATCCCTATGCATAGGAATGCGACTTACATGTGCTATTCATATGCTGCATGATGCTCCCTTTATGTTTCAATTCTTATCTTTTATGTGAGCATCATTGAAATCATCATGCCTAGCTAGAAAGGCATTAAAGAAAAGCGCTTGTTGGGAGACAACTCAATATTTACCCCTACTGTTTTTGTGTGTTCACATGATTGAGCTACTGTAGTAATCATGTTTTATAGCTTTTGTTCCAATAAAGTGCCAAGTAAAGCCTTTGGGATAGTGTGGATGATAGTTGACTTGATTCTGTGGAAAAACAGAAATTTTGCGCTCAGTCCAGGAAATTTTAAAATTCTCTGGAACATGCTTTTGTTCTAATTTTTTTACACAAGATTGATATACAAACTTTCTATGTTGTCCTATTTTTTCATAATTTTTGGATTTACAGAAGTATGGAAAGTTTCCAGATTACTACAAACTGTTCTATTTTTGACAGATTCTATTTTCTATGTGTTGTTTGCTTATTTTGATGAATCTATGACTAGTATCGGAGGGTATGAACCATGGAAAAGTTGGAATACAATAGATATAACACCAATATGAATTTATAATGAGTTCATAACAGTACCTAAGTGGTGATTTATTTTCTTATACTAACGGAGCTTATGAGTTCTCTGTTGAGTTTTGTGTTGTAAAGTTTTCAAGTTTTGGGTAAAGATTCGATGGACTATGGAATAAGGAGTGGCAAGAGCCTAAGATTGTGGATGCCCAAGGCAACCCACGATAATATTCAAGGACAACCAAGAGCCTATGCTTGGGGATGCCCCGGATGGCATCCCCTCTTTCATCTTTGTTCATCGGTAACTTTACTTGGAGCTATATTTTTATCACCACATGACATGTGTTTTGCTTGGAGCGTCATTTTATTTGCTTACTGTTATTTAGAGACATTTTTTATATCTTTTAGTTCAATAAAAAAGTCAAGTATAGCCTTTACCATGCTTATTTTACAAGTCTATAAATTGCTGTTTCGAAATTAGAAAGTTTGCTGTTATGTTTTGAATATTGGCGAATAGTCAGCACATGATGAAATCTTGAAATTTTGACACAATGAGTAACAACAAATTTTCTACAGTGTGGTAATTTTTCAGAATTTTTGGAGTTAGGGAAGTATGATTCCTCTTGCATTCTTTACAGACTGTCCTGTTTAGACAGATTGCTATTATGTTTGCATTGTTTGCATATGTTTGCTTGTTTAATGATTATATTTGAGGATCGGAGTGTTAAATATGCAGAGGCATTTAGTAGGCAATATCAAATAATAATTTTAGTGAATTGCTACAGTAGAGAATGATAAGGTTATTGCGCTGATTTATACTAACTTACCTCACGAGTTCTTGTTGAGTTTTGTGTGGATGAAGTTTATAAGATTTAGGGAAACCATGATATAAAAGGAATTAAGGAGACAAAAAAGCCCAAGCTTGAGGATGCCCAAGGCATCCCTAATTAATATTTCAAGAAGTCTCAAGCATCTAAGCTTGGGGATGCCCCGGTTAGCGTCCCACCTTTCTTCTTCAGCAACTATCGGTCAGTTTTGGTTGAGCCTAAGTTTTTCCTTCTTCACATGATATGTGATATCCTTGCAAAGTCATTTTATTTTTTTGTTTGCTGTTTGAATAAAGTACTTAAGATCTAAATTTTCTTTATGAGATAGAGTCTTCACATAGTTACATAATTATTTGACTACTCATTGATCTTCACTTATATTTTTTGGAGTAGTTTGTCAATTACTCACGTGCTTCACTTATATCCTATGAGTAATGGTTGAATAAATTGAATATCGTAAATCTGAAATTATACATGCTTCATATGCTTATACCATGGGGAGTAATGACTTGACATATAAGAAGTAGAGGTGCTAAATTTATTGAAAGTTAGCAAACACAGTATTGGTCACTTGAACAATTCATGAAAGAATATTGAAGGAAGAGAGATTTCACATATAAATATACTATCTTGGACATCTTCTATGAATGTGAGCCCCATTAATTATTTTCAAACATGAGCAAATTAGTTGAATTTGGACAAGGAAGACAACATAATGAGTTATGCTTGGGTATATTTGTATAGAAGTTATATTGTTATGGATCCTCCAACATGTGGTGCTTGCTATTTAGAATCCTTTGCTAGCCAAAATATCTATACTAAGAGGGAATACTGCTTGTGCATCCAAAATCCTTGAACCAACTTTCTTCCATGAGTGTCCACCATATCTACCTATATGCGATATTTACCTGCCATTCCAAGTAAATTTTCATGTGCCAAACTCTAAACCTTCAAATACTAATCTATTGTGTATGCCCGAATCGCTCATGTAGTGACTAGGGGTTGTCAGTATCTTCCATGCTAAGTGGATTATTCTCACGATGAGTGGACTCCGCTCATCATTCATGAGAAAATGGCTGGTAATTGGGATGCCCAGCCCTATGATGAAAAGATCAAAAACGAAATCGCAAACAATTAAACAGAACTCCCCAGGATTGTTGATAGTTGGACGGTACCCATTGTTTCGGACCAGCTGTGGAATGTGCTTGTTGGTGGTGGGGGAGTAAAAACTTTACCATTCTATTTGGGAACCGGCTATAATGTATATAGTATGGAAAATATTGGGAACTCTTGGTTGTTATGTTGACAATGAAAGCAATACCTCTCAAAATGATTTTATCTCTATTTTTAAATCTTCGAGATTTGGCATCTCTGCAAATCCCTGCTTCCCTCTGCGAAGGGCCTATCTTTTACTTTAATGCAAGAGTCATTAGTTACCCTTCTCATTCCAACCTACTCTTTAGTTGGCAAGCATCATGTGGTGGGGAAATATCTAAGCATATATAGCCATTCAAATATATTTGATCACGAATTATTATTGTTGACAATTATCTATATGATAAGTAAGTTGGGAGGCAAAACATTAAGCCCCTATCTTTGTCTGTGTTCGATGGATGCTATTTGTTCTAAAAATATGCTTTGAGTGGTAGCAATCATGGAAGACTATATGATAGTTGAGTATGTGGGATTTGCTAAATCAAAGCTCTTACATAGACCCTTCCTGAAAATAAGATGAATTGCAAATGTTTGATGACTGAGAATATAGTTTGTTAGTTTTCAAGAAAGTTATGGTCTATGCTTTAACATGTGAATAGCTTGTTACTTGATAATGAAAAGCTTTATGAGCTACTGGTTATGATACATAATGATGCTAGAGAAAGTGATTGAAGTTATCATTGATCAAACTTGTGCACTTGCTAGAATTCCACATCAAAAATTCCATTTTTATCATTTACCTGATCGAGGACGAGCAGGAATTAAGCTTGGGCATACTTGATACGTCTCCAACGTATCCATAATTTTTGATTGTTCCATGCTATTATTATCTATCTTGGATGTTTTATATGTATTTATATGCTATTTTATATGATTTTTGGGACTAACCTATTAACCTAGAGCCCAGTGCCAATTTCTGTTTTTCCCCTTGTTTTTGAGTTTCGCAGAAAAGGAATATCAAACGGAGTCCAATTGACCTGAAAATTTACGGAGATTATTTTTGGACCAAAAGAAGCCCACGGAGCATCAGAGATGGACTAGAAGAGTCCCGAGGGCACCACAAGGGTGGAGGGCGCGCCCCCTACCTTGTGGCTGCCTCGTGGACCCCCAGACTTGTTCCCGACGCCAACACCTCTTATATATCCCCAAACTACCAGAACAGAACCAAGATCAGGAGCTCCGCCACCGCAAGCCTATGTAGCCACCAAAATCCAATCGGGACCCTGTTCTGGCACCTTGCTGGAGGGGGGATCCACCACCGGTGGCCATCTTCATCATCTCGGTGCTCTTCATGACGAGGAGGGAGTAGTTCACCCTCGGGGCTGAGGGTATGTACTAGTAGCTATGTGTTTGATCTCTCTCTCTCTCTCTCTCTCTCTCTCTCTCTCTCTCTCTCTCTCTCTCTTTCTTTCTCGTGTTCTTGATATGGCACGATCTTGATGTACCGCGAGCTTTCCTATTATAGTTGGATCTTATGATGTTTCTCCCCCTATACCTTCTTGTAATGGATTGAGTTTTCCCTTTGAAGTTATCTTATCGGATTGAGTCTTTAAGGATTTGAGAACACTTGATGTATGTCTTGCGTGGGATACCAGTGGTGACAATGGGGTATTCTATTGATTCACTTGATGTATGTTTTGGTGATCAACTTGCGGGTTTCATGAACTTGGGAATCTATGCATAGGGTTTGGCACACATTTTCGTCTTGACTCTCCGGTAGAAACTTTGGGGCACTCTTTGAAGTTCTTTGTGTTGGTTTGAATAGATAAATCTGAGATTATGTGATGCATATCGTATAATCAAACCCGCGGATACTTGAGGTGACATTGGAGTATCTAGGTGACATTAGGGTTTTGGTTGATGTGTGTCTTAAGGTGTTATTTTACTACGAACTCTAGGTCTGTTTGTGACACTTATAGGAATAGCCCAATGGAACGATCGGAAAGAATAACTTTGAGGTTGTTTCCTACCCTACAATAATCTCTTCGTCTATTCTCCGCTATTAGTGACTTTGGAGTGACTCTTTGTTGCACGTTGAGGGATTGTTATATGATCCAATTATGTTATTATTGTTGAGAGGACTTGCACTAGTGAAAGTATGAACCCTAGGCCTTGTTTCCAGGCATTGCAATACCGTTTTCGCTCACTTTTAACACTTGCTACCTTGCTGTTTTCATATTTTCAGATTACAAAAACCTATATCTATCATCCATATTGCACTTGTATCACCATCTCTTCGCCGAACTAGTGCACCTATGCAATTTACCATTGTATTGGGTGTGTTGGGGACAGAAGAGACTCTTTGTTATTTGGTTGCAGGGTTGTTTGAGATAGACCATCTTCATCCTACGCCTCCCATGGATTGATAAACCTTAGGTCATCCACTTGAGGGAAATTTGCTACTGTCCTACAAACCTCTACACTTGGAGGTCCAACAACGTCTACAAGAAGAAGGTTGCATAGTAGACATCAAGCACTTTTCTGGCACTGTTGCCAGGGAGGTTGGGGGAGTTCTGGATTTAGGGGTCCCCAAGTGTCCGGAACAGGAGTACAGGCCGGGCTGAGTAGGCTTTGAAGATTGAGAAAGAGACCATCTACGTGTCCGGGTGGGACTCCACTATGCGTGGACGGCAAGATTAGAGACTGGATGTATTATTTCCTTCCTAGGAACCGACCTTGTACAAACCCTAGGCCCCTCCGGTGTGTATATAAACCAGAGGGCTTACTCTATAGAGGCTATCATAATTACCATCATTGGAATATTCATAGGCTAGACATCTAGGGTTTAGCCATTATGATCTCGAGGTAGATCAACTCTTGTAATCTCCATACTCTTTGAATATAATCAAGCAGGAGTAGGGTTTTACCTCCTTTAATAGGGCCCGAAGCTGGGTAAACATTGTGTCCCTTGTCCATTCTTATCATTGATCCTTAGACGCACAGCTTGGGCCCCCCTACCCGAGATTTGCCGGTTTTGACACAGACAGAGGTTAGTGCTTGAAGGTATATCTTTAGATCTTGCAATCGAATCTTTTAATTTCTTGTTTTATCACTAGTTTAGTTTATAAAAGAAATCTACAAAAAATGGAATTGAGGTTGCCTCATATGCTTCATCTTTTTAATGTCTTTCTTGAAAATGATGGAAAGGAAAATTGTGCTCAAGTGCTAGAAGAAGAATGCATTAAAATGTTCGGCACTAAATCTTTGAGTTTATACGCACTCTTACCTTTCTGCAATTTGCTAGCCTCTACGGTACCATGCATTGCCCTTTCTCACCTCGAGAGTCGGTGCAAACTTCACCGGTGCATCCAAACCCCGTGATATGATATGCTCTATCATACATAAGCCTTATTATATATTCCTCAAAACATCCACCGTACCTACCTATTATGGACTTTCCATAGCCATTCCGAGATATATTGCCATGCAACTTCTCCATCACTTTCGTTTTGATGACTTGAGCATTCATTTTCATATTGCTTTGCATGATCGTAAGATAGCTAGCATGATGTTTCCATGGCTTCTCCATTTTTTGATATCTCTGCTATGCTAGATCATTGCACATCCTGGTACACTGCCAGAGGTATTCATATAGACTCATTCTTTGTTATAGGTATCGAGTTGTAATTTTAATTTCTTTTGAGTTGTAAGTAAATAGAAGTGTGATGATCATCATTATTCATTATTAGAGCATGTCAGTGAGGAAAGGATGATGAAGAATATGATTCCCCCACAAGTCAGGATGAGACTCCAGACAAAAAGAAAAGAAAAAAAAAATGAAAAAAGTGAGGCCAAAAAGAGCCCAAGAAAAAGAAAGAAAAAATGAGAGAAAAAGAGAGAAGGGGCATGCAAATTCCACACTTGTTCTTCAAAGTAGCACCATGTTTTTCATATAGAGAGTCTCCTATGTTGTCACTTTCACATACTAGTGGGAATTTTTCATTATATAGTTTGATGCACACCCATTCAGTTTCCATGTTGAGCTTACATACACTTATAGCTCTTAGTGCATTCGTTGGATGGCAATCCCTACTCCTCGCATTGATATCAATTGATGGGCGATCCATAGTCCGTTGGTTAGCCACGTCGATGTGAGACTTTCCACTTTTTCTGTCTTATCTATATTTACCCCTATCATCATACTCTATTCCACCCATAGTGTTATATCCATGGCTTGCGCTCATGTATTGCGTGAGGGTTGAAAAAGCAAAAGTGCGTTAAAAAGTATGAACCAATTGCTCGGCTTGTCATCGGGGTTGTGCATGATAAATACTTTGTGTTAAGAAGACAAAGCATGAAAAGACTATATGATTTTGTGGAGATAGCTTTCTTTAGCGTTGATATTGTGAAAGACACGATTGTTTGTTGGGATGCCTAAGTATTTATGTCTTTATGTCAAATTATAGACTATTGCTTTGAATCACTCATGTCTAAATATTCATGCCATGATTAGATATATGAACAAGATTATGCTAGGTAGCATTCCACATCAATATTTATCTTTTGTATCATTTACCTACTCGAGGACGAGCATGAATTAAGCTTAGGGATGTTGATACGTCTCTGTCATATCTATAGTTTTTGATTGTTTCATGCTAATATTATACAAATTTCACATACTTTTGGCAACAATTTATATGATTTATTGGACAAACATATTGATCCAGTGCCCAGTGCCAATTCCTGTTTGGTGCATGTTTTTTGTTTCGCAGAATATCCATATCAAACAAAGTCCAAACGCGATAAAAATTTATGGAGAATTATTTTGGAATATTTGTGATTTTTGGGAGGTGGAATCAACGCAAACGGAGGCCCACAGCCACCACAAGACACCATGGCCCATGCACGTGGTCGTGGGTTGTGCCCTCCTCGTAAGTCGGTTGGAGCTCTACTTCGGGCGCAAGGAAGCTTATATCCGAAAAAAATCGTGTTAAAATCTCACACAATCGGAGTTACGTATCTTCAGGAATATAAGAAATAGTTTTCGGCAAGAAAACAAAAATGCGAAACAGAAGAGAACAGAGAGGGAGATCCAATCTCGGAGGGGCTCCTGCCCCTCCACCGCCATGGAGGCCTTGGACTAGAGGGGAACCCTTCTCCCATCTAGGGGGGAGGCAAGGAAGAAGAAGGAGGGGTGGTCTCTCCTCCTCTATGCCGATGGCGCTAGAATGCCGCTGGGGCAAGCATCGTGTGACGGCGATCTACTCTAACAACTCCGTCATCTTCACCAACATCTTCATCACCTTCCCCCATCTATATTCAGCGGTCCACACTCCCGCAACCCACTCTACCCTCTACTTGAACATGGTGCTTTATGCTTCATACTATTATCCAATGATATGTTGCCATCATATGATGTGTGAGTAGATTTTCGTTGTCCTAATGGTAATTTGTGAATTGCTATGGTTGGTTTAATTTGCTTGTGGTTATGTTGCTGTCTTTTGGTGCAGTAACATCCCAATTTTCAATTTGGATGTTATTCATAGATCATTCATATGCATCCATGATTTATGCATTTTGTTGCTTTGTTTTAGTTGCACCTTGATCCAAGAGACCTTAAGCAACTCAGGGACCAATTTGAGAGAGTTGGAGGTTTCACAAAAATCCAATTTTGATTTATCAAAATTCGGTAATTGGATCAATTTGGTTTTCAAAATTCTTTTCCAGTTATTTAAAATAAAGAGAGAAGATAAAAGGACTTCTTCAAAATCAGCAAAGAAATATTTGAATTGAATTTTGAATTTTTTTGGAAAATTTATTTGATTTTATTCGCTAGTTTATTTATTACTTAGCAGAGTAATTAGTACTATAATGATTGTTTTTAGTTTAGGCATTTAGGCCCAGGAAAATGTTCACTAGGTCACTAATAAGGCCATATTACTACGTGAACTTTTCTGGTATTTTTAGGATATTATTTATATTTATTTTAGCGAGTTTTTTCTCTCCGATTTTTTTTAAAAAACTAGTTCGCGGCTGAACTAGGCTGGCCCAGCTAGCGCCAGGCCGCGACCCAGCCGCCACCGCCTCGCCCGTCTGCTCCGGGACGGAGTCTCGAGTGCTGCCGCCACCCGCCGGAGTCTGGGTCGGACTCCAGGCCGCCGCCGCCTCGGTGCTCCTTTCCCAAGCAGCCACCCCCCGGCACCTATAAATGCCGAGGCCCCCGGCCCCTCGTCTCCCCACACCGAGCCGCCGCCGCCCCCTGGCACCTATAAATGCCGAGGCCCCCAACCCCTCGTCTCCGCACACCGAGCTGCCACCGCCCACAGCGCCGCCGCCGCCGCCGTCCGCTATCGCCAATGTTAGCCGCCGCTGCCGCCGACGAACCCGCCGTCGACGCCCTCGCTCTGCCAGCCACCGACGCCGCCAGAGTCGCCGCCGCTGCCTACTTCATCGCCGTTGACCGCCGCCGCCGCCGGTAGTCCCGATCTATTCTCGATCCGACGGGTCATATCTTTTCTGTTTTTTGGTTTCAATCTATATAGCAAGCGTTCGCTCGTTAGTTTCTGTTAGTGAACATTTTCGTTCTGTAGGTTTCTTTAGCGAACGTTCGTTCGATAGTTTTTTCTTTTTATTTTAGTTTTCCTGCCAGGGACCTATTCGTAGTTTTATTTCTTATAGATTAGTCCCTCTGTTTCAAACTAGCACAACTTTTTGCTCGTTTGTCCAAATTCGACGAAACCAACGCCAAATTCTTCAGAGCAATCTCATCTATCCAATAAACTAACTTGAACATGTTTTTGAAAATTTAAAATTTGAATTTAGTTCAGATTTGAATTTGATCTTGTTTTGTTCGTATCTTGAGTTTCGTAGCTCTGTTTGAGTTGATTCGTTTTGCAAATCGTAGCTAATCACATGTACCTACTATTAAGATCTAATCCACATAAATATAATGCTGTTAAATTTATTTTCTGTTTAGATTAGTTATTTTCTTGTTTTGAGTTCCCTTTGGATCTTTTCTAGTTTTCTCTTTGCATCGTTTGCTTGAGTGCTTATGTATGCTATTGCTTGTCTAGGCTAGATTTTCTAGAGTGCGAAGCTTGTTACTACGAATCCCTAGAGTTTTCTGATCATCAGCAAGGCAAGTTACACTTTGATCATACTTTCCAATACCCAGTTTTTACTATGCATTAGTTTTGCCCGTCAAAGATTAGCATTAGTAGGTTTGGGAACATGTGGTTTGGTTGTAGTACTTGAGGTAGGAACCTATTACCTTTGATCACCCCGGTAATATACGTTATGCTCACATATTGCTTAGCCATGCTCATAGACGGGGATTGATTCGTGATTCATGCAAGTTGTGAGAGATAATAATTCTGATAACATTAAGGTGGAAAATTTAATACACATCTGGGTGGATTGGTTGGGGCACCTGGAGAAACCAGTGTTTGCCCATGGGAATCCCAGAGTACCCGCGTGATTTTCCCTCGGTTCACCACCCAGGCTCAAAGGGATCATATGATATTTCATGCCTAAAAACTTCTGTGTGCAGCCACAGACCATTATGAGCTCTGGCATAGTTGAGTAAGTTGTGTGAGCTCTTGAAGAGGTGGACTAGCAGATGTAGGGGAAAGTAGGTGTACCGGTCTACCTAGAGTAGAGAGTTAATGCTTAAGAAAGACTATGTTGAGATCTTCCAATCATGGATGCGGTCGAGTCTCGTGGGGAAAAGTGTGCAACCTCTACAGAGTGTATAAACTAATCATGGTTAGTCGTGTCCCTAGTTATGGACTATTTGAGTATCTAGAAGTGGATATTTATGTTGATCTCATGTAACACCCACGATGCGGCTATATCTCCCACGTGTCGGAGCATGACTTAGAGGCATAACCGCATAGTGGTTTAGTCGCAAGAAGGGTCATCTTCACACAATCCCATGTAATGAACAAGAACGGGATAAAGAGAGTTGGCTTACAATCGCCACTTCACACAATACATAAATTAAGATCATACATCATTCAAAGTACACTCATAGACCGGCTACGGTCAAGTTCAAATGAAAAGAAGACAACCCCAAATGCTAGATCCCCGATCGTCCCGACTGGGCTCCTCTACTGATCATCTGGAAACGATACATAGTAATGACCAAGGGCCTCATCAAATTCCCACTTTAGCTAAGTTGCGCCATCTGTGCCAGTATCCTCGGCACCTGCATCTGTTTTGGTAGAATCTGAAACTAACAATATGAAGCCCTCTTCCAACAGCATTTCGGGCATCAAGATGAGCTCAAATGCAAATGATGAATGGAATGAAATGATGTACTCTTCGAGACGAACAATTCGGTATATTACACGCACGAAACGGAGCTATGGGTGCAAAGATGTGATGCGATGAACATGCAACAATTTTAACAGCAGT
>NC_041393.1:644096013-644102813 GCF_002162155.2 Triticum dicoccoides
GGCGGAGGACGGCGACGGAGGACGGCGGCGGCGCGGGAGATCCGCGGCGGCGGCGCTGCGGGCCGAGCGCGGGGGCGGCGCGGGCTGCGGGGGCCGGGGACGGGCCTCGCGCGGGCCTGGTGCGGCCGGCGGCAAAGTGGGCGCGGGCCTGCCACATGGCGGCACGCAATTGGACGGGCGGCGGCGGACGGACGCGTGCGGTCCGATCCGGACGTGTCCGGCCGCGCGGAGGGGGAATTTCGCTAGGGTTTGCCCGGATTTGGAGGGGGAGATGCATATTTGTAGGTAGAGGGAGCTAGGAGTGTCCAAATGGGGTGTAGTTTTCGCCCACACGATCGTGATCCGACGATGGAGAGCATGGAAGTGACTTAGATGGGTTATTGGGCTGTAACTTAAAATAGGCCTTTGCGGATATGCGGATAACCGTTGGAGTACCAAACGAGCTCCAAATGACCCGAAACTTGACAGGTGGTCTACCAGTGCTATACCAGGGCCACTTGGCAAGGCTCGGTCCATTCCGAGAACGTTCAACACCCGCACACGAAAAGGAGACAAGAGGGGTGCGCCGGTGCATGTGGGAGTGTCGGATTGCGAAACGGACAACGGGGAAAATGCTCGGATGCATGAGACGAACACGTATGCAAATGAGATGCACGTGATGACATGATATGACATGCATGACATGAATAAAATGCAAAACGAAAGACAAAACCCAACCACGGAGGGAATATCATATCACATAGCCGAAAATGGCAAGAGTTGGAGTTACAAAGATGGAAAGTTACATCCGGGGTGTTACAACACTCCACCACTACAAGAGGATCTCGTCCCGAGATCTAGGACTGAAAGAACTCCGAATATTCGGAACGGAGGTGATCCTCGCGCTCCCAGGTGGCTTCTCGGTCGGAATGGTGTGACCACTTCACTTTCAGGAATTTGATTGACTTGTTGCAAGTCTTGCGCTCGGTTTCTTCAAAAATAGCAACGGGATGCTCATGATAAGAACAATCTTCTTGGAGGTCGATTTCTTCGAAGTTGATAGTGCGTTCAGGAGTCTTGAAGCACTTGCGAAGCTGTGACACGTGAAACACATCGTGCACGTTTGCAAAGTTGGATGGAAGCTCAAGTTGATAGGCGAGGTCGCCTCTTTTGCCAATGATCTTGAAAGGACCCACGTATCTAGGGGCAAGCTTCCCTTTGATACCGAAGCGACGAGTGCCTTTCATTGGAGAGACGCGGAGGTAGACATGGTCTTCGATTTCAAAAGCCAAGTCACGGTGCTTGCTATCATAGTAACTCTTTTGTCGCGATTGCGCGGCTTTGAGATTCTCACGAATGACTTTGCACATTTCTTCGGCTTCTGTGATCAAGTCATTGCCAAGAAGTTGGCGTTCACCTGTCTCAGACCAGTTGAGAGGAGTACGTCACTTTCTGCCATAGAGAATTTCGAATGGGGCCTTGCCCGAACTTGCTTGGAAGCTGTTGTTGTAGGAAAACTCGGCATATGAAGACAATCTTCCCACTTCATACCGAAAGAGATGACACAAGCCCTGAGCATATCTTCAAGAATTTGATTTACTTGCTCGACTTGGCCACTTGTTTGAGGATGGAAAGCTGTGCTGAAATGAATGTTGGTGCCCATGGCCGTCTGAAAGGAGTCCCAGAACTTAGAAGTGAAGATGCTTCCACGATCTGAAGATATCAATTGTGGAATGCCGTGCAAGGAGACAATCCTGGAGGTGTATAGCTCTGCCAGCTGAGCTGCTGTGATAGATTCTTTGATAGGAAGGAAATGAGCCACTTTGGTAAGCTTGTCAATGACAACGAAGATAGCATCATTTCCACGCTTGGACTTAGGAAAACCAGTCACGAAGTCCATCTCGATATGGTCAAACTTCCATTCCGGAATAGCAAGAGGTTGAAGGAGACCAGCTGGTCGTTGGTGTTCTGCTTTCACTCTTCTACAGACATCACATTCATTCACGAATTGAGCAATTTCTCGCTTCATTCGAGTCCACCAATATGACTACTTGAGGTCATGGTACATCTTTGTACTTCCAGGATGAATGGATAGGAGGGAATTGTGTGCCTCATTCATGATGACTTTTCTCAGATCACCTTTTGGAACCACAATGCGATCCTCGAAGAAAAGAGTATCTTTGTCATCCAAGCGATAGCACTTGTATTTGAGAATGCCCTTGTCAATACCATGTTTCACCTTCTTCACCATGGTATCCAGGAGTTGTGCCTCACGAATTTGATCTTCCAAAGTAGGAGAGACTATGAGGTTGGCAAGAAAGCCTTGAGGAACAACTTGAAGATTTAGCTTGCGGAAAGCCTCACAAAGATCTGGTTGAAACGGCTTGAGAATTAGACTGTTACAATAAGCCTTTCTGCTCAGAGCATCTGCAATCACATTCGCCTTGCCAGGAGTATATTCGATACTCGGATTGTACTCTTGAATCATTTCGACCCATCAAGTTTGCCTGAGGTTAAGGTTGGGTTGAGTGAAGATATACTTGAGGCTCTTGTGATTGGTGAAAATGTCCACTTGCCTTCCCAACAAGAGATGTCTCCATGTTATCAATGCATGGACAACTGCCGCCAACTCGAGATCGTGAGTGGGGTAGTTCTTTTCGTTGGGATTCAACTGAAGAGAGGTATAGGCCACAACTTTTTTCTCTTGCATCAACACCGCACTGAGACCTTGAAGGGAAGCATCACAGAAAACTTCGAATGGCTTGGATTCATCAGGAGGAGTCAAAACAGGAGCTGTGACTAGCTTCTCTTTGAGGGTGTTGAAAGCGACGTCACACTCAGGCGTCCAGACATACTTGACATGCTTCTGGAGGAGGTTGGAAAGAGGCTTTGCAATCTTAGAGAAGTTCTCAACGAATCTTCGGCAATAGCTTGCAAGACCAAGAAAACTGCGGAGCTGCTTGACATTCTGAGGAGGTTCCCAATTCACAACTGCAGAAACCTTCGCGGGATTAACAGCAACGCCCTTGGCGGAGATGATGTGACCAAGATAAAGAACTTCATCAAGCCAGAACTCACATTTGGAAAACTTCGCATAGAACTGATGCTCTCTGAGCTTGTCGAGCACCAATCGCAAATGTTTAGCATGATCCTGCTTATTCTTGGAGAAGACCAAGATATCATCGAGATACACCAGAACGAATTCATTGCTGTAGGGGTTGAAGATAAAGTTCATCATGCGAGAGAATGTTGGAGGAGAATTGACAAGGCCGAAAGACATGACAGTATATTCATAAGAACCATAGCTTGTTCTGAATGCTGTCTTGGGAATATCTTCTTCACGAATGCGAATCTGATGATAACCCATACGAAGGACAAGCTTGGAGAAGACTTTAGCACCTTTGAGTTGCTCGAAAAGCTCGTTGATGTTGGGAAGTGGATACTTGTTCTTGATTGTCTTCTTGTTCAATGGACGGTAATCGACGCAAAGTCGGTCCATGCCATCCTTCTTCTGGACAAAAAGAACTCCACAACCCCATGGGGAAGAACTCAGTCTGATCAAGCCCAGACGCTCTTGTTCATTGAGCTGCTTCTTCAATTCCTTCAGCTCCTTGGGCCCAAGCTTGTATGGACGCTTGCAAACGGGTTCCGTTCCAGGTTCAAGATCAATAACGAACTCGACTAGCCAATGAGGAGGCATACCCGGAAGCTCTTCTAGAAAGACATCTTGGTACTCACAAACGACTGGAATTTGAGAAATAGCATCCAATTTGCCCTTCTCATTGAGAGAAAACAACCGAATGGTTTCATCACGAGCGGCATAGATGATAACATCCTCAGAAGGGTGTGTCAATTGAATTTTCCTGGCAGCACAATCAAGCTGAGCCTTGTGCTTAGAAAGCCAGTCCATCCCAAGAATTAGATCAATATCAGAGTCACCAAGAACAATTGGAGAAGACAGAAATTTATAGTCGCCCATCTTGATACCGACATTCGGAACCATCATGCTAGAGCTCAAACGCTTAGCTGGAGAAATAACTTGCATAGCTCTAGGTAATTCCTCTGTGTCAAAATTGTGCTTCGATGCAAAAGGATATGACATGAAAGAATGTGATGCACCAGTATCAAATAAGACTTTTACAGGAATATCATTAACAGGAAGATTACCGATTATCACGTCAGAAGAATCCTCTGCCTGAGCTGCATTCATCATGTTCACCTTTGCAGACTTTGGATTATGCTTGACCACTGCATTGCTTGAAGATCTCACAGGAGGAGGAGGAAGGCGCCTTTGATTGAAGCATTTGTTCGCGTAGTGACCTTTCTGCTGGCACTTGTTGCAAGTCACTTCTGAGAGCGGACGGTGATAAGGAGCATTTGACTTTGAAGCTTGAGGCTGAGACTTGTTCTGATAGCTTGGGTTGGGTGGGTGGGAAGATCCACGGCCACCTGAGTTCTTCTGTTGGTAAGGCTGACGAAACGGAGGAGGAGGAAGATAAAACTTCTGCTGCTTAGCTGCCACTTGTGAGGAAGAAGAAGATTGCACTGCATCCCTAATTCTCTTCTTAGAAGCCTCACACTTGAGCTGAGCACCTTCTTGCTTGAGTGCCATATTGTAGAATTGATCAAACTGAGTAGGCTCAACAAGAACGAGAGCTAACTGCAGATCCTCTCTAAGGCCACCTCTGAACTGATAGATCATACTCTTCTCATCTGGAACATCTTTCTTAGCAAAGCGAGCAAGTTTCTGAAACTGCTTGTTGTATTCGTACACTGACATGTTGCCTTGCTTGAGATTGCGGAACTCCTCACGCTTGCTCTCAACAACACTGGTAGGAATATGGTGAGCTTTAAAGTTCCGACAGAAATCAGTCCAAGTAATCACTCAACCACCTCTGGAATCCTTGTATCGCTGGAACCAATCAGCTGCCTGATCCTTGAGCTGAAAAGAAGCGAACTTGACATAGTCCTCAGGCCTGACATTGCTGCATTCAAAATGCTTGTTGATATCCACGAGCCAATCATCGGCGTCTGTGGCCTCGACACAATAGCTGAAAGACTTCGGCTGATTTGCCAGGAACTGGTTGAGGGTTGGAAACTGAGGCTGATGATTGAAATGCCCTTGACCTTGATTCCCTTGGTTGCCTTGGCCTTGGTTGCGCTCTTGCATGAGCTGGATCATCATCTGAGCATGGGCGTTAGAGGCTGCCATCAAAGCTTGCCATGCCTCCGGAGGCGGAGGTGGAGGTGGAGGGTTCGCCTGACTCCCATCATTGCGATCCGGATTCAGACGCGTTGGCGGAGCCATCCTGAAGAGGGTGACATCCGTTAGCATCTTGATAGACAGATAGACAAGTTGAATCAATGGATAGAAATTGCAACATATAGTCTTCACAATAAACATTCGAACAAGGATGAACGAATGAATTCCACAGTAAACATCACACGTCCATAAAGGTGAGAAGCCACTTAAATAGAGATTGATGAATGAAATAAACAAGGTACGACTGGAACAAATACGTGGTAAGGATTACCCAATCACAAACCAAATATCTGCGGGAAGAAATGCTAGAGCTACTTGAATCCCACCTATAAACTCCCGAAACTTTCCGGTTATGCAATCTGGTGTTGGGGATACAGGGGAAGCAATATATCTCACCCAAACTAACAATCCCTACATCCAGCTGTATCCATCCGTCAACACATAACCAAGAAACCTTCGGAAATCGTGTACCTCAACCTTCGAAAAGCATCCGTTATACGAGTTATGGCAATACTCTCGAGCTCGCCCCAGTACTGGGTTATCGGGGTTATCTCACCAACAACTGCATAAAAGAGATTTTTGATGTCGGCAAAACTCAGGTATTCCAGAACTGCAACGATAAAATTGTGACGACAACACCTCAGAGCTCGACTCCCCGGGTCAAAGCCACAAAAATAGACAAGAGGCACCAAGAACAATGTTCTCGTCACAAAACCATCGAAACGATTTCAAGATACCCGCGTGATCCTAAATTTTTTTAGTGAAATTTGAGAAGAGGATAGTCAAAACATCTACGTCAGGAGACCTCACCAGAGCGACGAAGGGACTGAGGAGTAAAAAGAATCCTACTCTCCGATATATAATCCTAAGACTCAAAACATTTTTGTTCTAGACTCAACATCGCCAGCAAACAATCAAGCAGGGGGCTCCTAAGTCGGGGATGGCTCTGATTACCAACTTGTAACACCCACGATGCGGCTATATCTCCCACGTGTCGGAGCACGACTTAGAGGCATAACCGCATAGTGGTTTAGTCGCAAGAAGGGTCATCTTCACACAATCCCATGTAATGAACAAGAATGGGATAAAGAGAGTTGGCTTACAATCGCCACTTCACACAATACATAAATTAAGATCATACATCATTCAAAGTACACTCATAGACCGGCTACGGTCAAGTTCAAATGAAAAGAAGACAACCCAAAATGCTAGATCCCTGATCATCCCGACTGGGCTCCTCTACTGATCATCTGGAAATGATACATAGTAACGACCAAGGGCCTCATCAAATTCCCACTTCAGCTCAGTTGCGCCATCTGCGCTAGTATCCTCGGCACCTGCATCTGTTTTGGTAGAATCTAAAACTAACAATATGAAGCCCTCTTCCAACAGCATTTTGGGCATCAAGATGAGCTCAAATGTAAATGATGCAATGGAATGAAATGATGTACTCTTCAAGATGAACAATTCGGTATATTACACGCACGAAACGGAGCTACGGGTGCGAAGATGTGATGCGATGAACATGCAACAATTTTAACATCAGTTTAGGACTAAG
>NC_041393.1:644102957-644116324 GCF_002162155.2 Triticum dicoccoides
CGGCGACGGCGTGGGAGATCCGCGGCGGCGGCGCTGCGGGCCGAGCGCGGGGGCGGCGCGGGCTGCGGGGGCCGGGGACGGGCCTCGCGCGGGCCTGGCGCGGCCAGCGGCGAAGTGGGCGCAGGCCTGCCACGTGGCAGCGCGAGATTGGACGGGCGGCGGCGGACGGACGCGTCCGGTCTGATCCGGACGTGTCCGGCGGCGCGGAGGGGGAATTTCGCTAGGGTTTGCCCGGATTTGGAGGGGGAGATGCATATTTCTAGGTAGAGGGAGCTAGGAGTGTCCAAATGGGGTGTAGTTTTCGCCCACACGATCGTGATCTGACGATGGAGAGCATGGAAGTGACTTAGATGGGTTATTGGGCTGTAACTTAAAAGAGGCCTTTGCGGATATGCGGATAACCGTTGGAGTACCAAACGAGCTCCAAATGACCCGAAACTTGACAGGTGGTCTACCGGTGCTATACCAGGGCCACTTGGCAAGGCTCGATCCATTCCGAGAACGTTCAACACCCGCACACGAAAAGGAGACAAGAGGGGTGCGCCGGTGCATGTGGGAGTGTCGGATTGCGAAACGGACAACGGGGAAAATGCTCGGATGCATGAGACGAACACGTATGCAAATGAGATGCACGTGATGACATGATATGACATGCATGACATGAATAAAATGCAAAACAAAAGACAAAACCCAACCACGGAGGGAATATCATATCACATAGCCGAAAATGGCAAGAGTTGGAGTTACAAAGATGGAAAGTTACATCTGGGGTGTTACATCTCATCACTCTATTTAAATAATGTATTGGATTAATGACGGTACTTGATTAATTTTGGGATTTGAGTTGGAGGAACTTTCTCAATATTGGTATACACTTTGTAGTAAATAAAGTATATTCCTTTGTTGTAGGGAAAATTTAGCTTTATGCAAAAAATTAAACTTAGAGCCTCCACCAGCCAAATATGCATGTAGAAATAGTTTCATTAATTTGCTCCATAGTGTAATTCTACCAGCATATTCCATGTGCTGACCTACACGGATGCAACGTCTCATGTTGCAGACTTTACCGACGAAGAATAATGTGCGCTAGGTCGTTGTCATGCACTCAGCTATGTCATTGGAGTTTGATGGACTCATTTATCTTTGAAGCTTCTGCAATTACTTTATTTAGATGGCCTTCAACCATATTATTTTTGTAATAAATACTCTATGTGAGGACCTCGATGTAATAAGTGTGTGCTTGAACTCTGTTATAATTCCTCGAGTACTGTGTGTGACAGCATACCGATCCAGGGATGACACTTAAGCACAAAGACTTCAGTCAATTGGGATCATGGTCACTACAAGATGGTATGAGAGCACAGCTGACTATAGGACGCGACCACTAGGAAAAGCCACATGATACTCTTCTCTACTCATTTCTAATCCTCGTCTATTTCTACTCTATAGATATCGGACCCGAGAAACAAGTTCACTTAGCCGGATGACAACATCCCTTTCGAACGCCACTTGAAGGAAGTCACGAAGAACCTGAACATTGGACTACCAAGTTTCACCGGAACCTTCACTACAACCTTACCAGAAGAGGAGCGCTAGAGGATCAAAGTTCGTGTACCTGGAAGGACATTTGCACCAACCACTGAGCCCATTGAGTTTACCTTGGATGCACCAACTTAATCTTAGGAAAGAGCATGGCAGCCCACATCACTTTTGGACGCATTTGTGAGGTGTACCACAAGGATCTGGAAGACACCGTCTATCAGATATGTGGACGCCGGGATGAGCAATGGGAGATGATTCACACCAGGAAGGATGGATCAATTGCAGCGTACATTCAGGAGATGGATCAACACATTCGTTGATACGAGAATCAGATGTGCACTATGATAAAGAATACCAAGAAGGTGATGACCAGGAATATCAAGCTAGAAGAGGAACTCAAATCAACACGCGATGGATATGAAGAAGAAATTGCAGTGCTACTAGAGAAGAATGAAGACCTAAAGAGGAGGCTAGGAATACCCGAGGTGAAACAAGAACCTGAAGTGGATATTCGTTCGGAGGACTACATCATATTAGATGACACCGACACAGAAAGTGATGATGATGGTGACAGTGATGATTATGAAGACAAAGCTGGAGCTGATATTATGGAGTCTTTAACCGATCAAAACTTCTAGACGACCAACCTGTTACTAATAGTATTCTTCCAAGTAGTTAGAATCGATTGTTTTGTAATAGTAGATCGTTTGTGTGAATCTTGTTTGATGTTGAGTGGTGTGAATTAAATGTGTTTGCCTCATATGCATATGGGTAGTGAAATCCCTCATAGACCTTATTCTATTATGTCCTCTCACCCCTCTAACCCGTCAGATGCCTCCGAGACGTGACCTCGGATTCACTTTCCCGCCGGAGCTCACCCAGTTGATCCAGCAGCAGAATGCCTTGATGCAGATGATGATCCAGAACCAAGGCAACAACAACAACCACAACCCACCGCCACCACCCCCTGTTGACAACCTAGCCCGTTTTCTGAGGTTCAATCCGCCAGTGTTCTCTAGCAGCATCGAGCCGGTTGTTGCAGATGATTGGCTCCGCAAGATTGGGAGGGAGCTGACCACTGCAGGATGCACGAATGCGGAGAGAGTGCGCTTTGCCACACATCAGCTTGATGGACCCGCTGTCGATGTCAAAACCAGCGGATCTTGGGTAGGGGGTCCCGAACTGTGCGTCTTAGGTTGATGGTAACAGGAAGCAAGGGACACAATGTTTACCCAAGTTTGGGCCCTCTCGATGGAGGTAAAACACTACTTCCTGCTTGATTAATATTGAAGATATGAGTAGTACAAGAGTAGATCTACCACAAGATCATAGAGGCTAAACCCTAAGAGCTAGCCTATGATGGTATGATTGTAATTATGGTCGGCCTTCTAAGGACCATCCTATCCGGTTTATATAGACACCGGAGAGGGCTAGGGTTTACATGGAGTTGGTTACAAGGAAGGAAATCTAATATCCGGATCGCCAAGCTTGTCTTCCACACAAAGGAGAGTCCCATCCGGACACGGGCCAAAGTCTTGAGTCTTGTACCTTCACGCTTCGATAGTCCGTACAATGTTATAGTCCGGCTGTCCGGATACCCCCTTATCCAGGACTTCCTCAGTAGCCCCTGAACCAGGCTTCAATGATGATGAGTCCAGCGCGCAGTCTTGTCTTCGACATTGCAAGATGGGTTCCTTCTCTGAATACTCCAAGGTTATTTATCGGACACATAGATCGTGTCCGGATCTACAAGATTGTAAAGTCGTTCTGGTGGCAGTCCTTGTACATCGTGCTCCTGCATCGTGGCCTGGTACAACATGAACCGGCATTTCTTGCTCCACCTCGACTCGCATCGCGAGGCGGTTTTATTGGCACGCCTTGCCAAAGCAGAGATCATGTTCCTCTTATCGCGGGATTTCTCATCAATATGGGCGCGTGTGACCCCACAGCGACCGTTGGTATGACTCTGTGTATTTTAGATAAATCCCAAGCGGTCACGTTGAGGACTCTTGATATTCATCCTCTTTATAAAGGGGCCAAGGCTTACACCTCTTTTCCACCTCTCCTGCCCCTTCTCGCACCTCGAGCTCCACCACTCAAAACCTAAGCCTCAACACCCCAGATCCTCCAGTATGTCCGGATTAGACACCGAAGGCCGGTGGGTGGCCTCTATCGGTGTCAAAACCGGCGGATCTCGGGTAGGGGGTCCCGATCTGTGCATCTTAGGCAGATGGTAACAGGAAGTAAGGGACACAATGTTTACCCAGGTTCGGGCCCTCTCGATGGAGGTAAAACCCTACTTCCTGCTTGATTAATATTGAAGATATAGGTAGTACAAGAGTAGATCTACCACGAGATCGTAGAGGTTAAACCCTAAGAGCTAGCCTATGATGGTATGATTGTAATTGTGATCGGCCTTCTAAGGACCATCCTCTCCGATTTATATAGACACCGGAGAGGGCTAGGGTTTACATGGAGTCGGTTACAAGGAAGGAAATCTAATATCCGGATCACCAAGCTTGTCTTCCATGCAAAGGAGAGTCCCATCCGGACACGGGCCGAAGTCTTGAGTCTTGTATCTTCACGCTTCGATAGTCCAGACAATGTGTATAGTCTGGCCGTCCGGATACCCCCTAATCCAGGACTCCCTCAGTAGCCCCTGAACCAGGCTTCAATGACGATGAGTCCGGCGCGTAGTCTTTGTCTTCGGCATTGCAAGGCGGGTTCCTTCTCCGAATACTCCAAGGTTATTTATCGAACATGTAGACCGTGTCCGGATCCGCAAGATGATCTTCTCATACCACCGTAGAGAGGACAGTACTTCGGCTGGCAATTTTTGGACGACATGATGCGTTATTATAACCAGGTCATTATTTGAATTGTCCTTCCCACAACCAGGCACTACGCGTATCATGGGGCGGTTTTCTTGACATATTCTGTTAACGCAGAGATCATGTCCCCTTATCACGGGATTCGCATCAACACGGGTATGGGTAATCCAACCGCACCGCTAATCGCGGCGAGTGGTAGGCGAGCGGTTTCCACCAGGCAAGTGGGGAGGCACAAAAAGCTCGTACTACCTCTTATAAAGAGATAAAGTCTCTTCCTTTTTACCCACGCCTTTTCCTTCCGCTAACTCATTCCCCTCTGCTCGAGCCCTAACGCCCAAGCCTTTTTCTTTCTTGTCCAAGAGAGATTTTCCAAAAATGTCTGGATCCGGAGCAGGGGCAGATGGATGGCCTCTACTGTCCGGGAGAAGGACATCAAGAAGCTTCGGGAAGCCGGGTATCTGGCCAAGAAGATCGGCCACCATCTCCCACCGGCGGGACAAGTCGTCCCCACTCTAGAGCCTCACGAGGGAGTCGTGTTCCTTCCCCATTTTGTCTGCGGGCTCGGGTTTCCCCTCCACCCATTTGTCTGTGGATTCATGTATTATTACGGGATTGATTTTCACGATCTTTCCCCCAACTCTTTCCTCAACATCTCGACGTTCATCATCGTGTGCGAGGCCTTTCTTCGAATTCCGCCTCACTTTGGCCTATGGCTGAAGATTTTCAATGTGAAGCCCAAGGTGGTAAGCGGCGAACATGCCAAGTGTGGTGGTGCCATGGTGAGCAAGATGCCCAAGGTCATTTGGCCGAAGGGCACTTTCAACGACTTCGTCAAGGAGCGGCAGCAGCAGTGGTTTTATATCACCGAGCCACGCGGCAAAAAGTGGGATGCAGCTCTTGAGTTCAGATCCGGAGCTCCACTGCGGCTCACTTCCTGGCCCAAGAAGGGCCTGAACTGGTCTTCGTATGATGAGCTATCATTGCTCCAGACGCGCGTTTAGAGTGCGGTCGACAAGGGCGTCAAACTCGTTGACGTAGTCCAGGTGATGCTAGTTCGCCTGGTTCTACCTTGTCAGCGTTGAGCCTACGCTTTGTGGGAGTTCGACCCGAGGAGCACCAAACCCTCCAAGAGCTCTATGACTCCTCCCACGAGGATATCTGGAAGGTGCTCTTCAAGTCCGACAAATCATGGCCGGACTCCACCGAAGATCGGGGATATCAACTATCCCATTCTCCAAGCCCAGTAATTTACAACCACGTCCCATCCGTCCATGCTTCAGTTGGTGAGTTATGAAGGAGACATTCTAATCGCTTTTTATCGTGACCTTAGGGATGGATTAAGAAGGTGGAGCGGATGCATTGTTTGGCCCCACTGCCGGAAGAACCAGCTGGACCTCTCCTAACGAAGATGCTGGTCCCCGCGCCTTACGAGGCGCCAAAGAAGGAGGACTCCAAGAAGGTCAAGAAGGCCCAGAGTGGCCTCCGTCGCCGCAAGACTTTGGACGCCAAATCCAAAGACTCCAGCGACGCCCCTTCTTTCGAAGACGAAGAGGGGGAGGCAGAGGAGGACGAGCCTCACTCTATAGGTGGGAAGAAGCGCGCGGCTTCCCCGTCCCTGGAGGCTGAATCGCCCAAGAGGGGGAGAGGTTCCTGTCCAGAAGCGTCCCCTCCGGCTGCCGATAGCGGCACGGAGTGGGATCCCAGAGCCCAGCCCCTGGAAAAATCGTAAGTGACCGAATCCCTAATGCGTCTATGCACTCAGGGTCGTCTGGGTATATTAGTTTTAACTATCGTCACATCACATACAGCCCGGCAAGGCCTCCTGCCGGACAGTCATCGTCGGAGGATTCGTTGAGTTCGGATGCTATCGCGAGCGAGACAGCTCCGGAGGCTCTTTTTCCGGAGTCCAGGCGTGACACCGAGGTGTCGTCTCGAGGAGACCCTGGGCCGGATAAGGTCCTAGAGACTTCTATGGCTCCAGGATCGGGCGAGCAGCCACCCTTCAAGGAGGGAGGTTTGCCTACTCCACCGGCACCCTCTGTCTACGCAGGGCTATCGGGCGGTCTATCGACAGTGTTGAAGAACGCTTCTATCGTTGATGAACATCGGACCCTCATGGGTGCGGTGGTTGAAGAGATCCAGTCTGCCGAAAGCGGGCTGAATGAGTCCTACCTTGGCCTTATAAAGGCTTTTGAGGTATGGTTTGCAAGGAAACTTTGAGGAATCATCATAATATGAGTAGTAGCCCCTGATACACTATCCGGCAAAAGAGAGCCGGGCAGGGGATCAAACTCTCTATTGTAATGGGAGCCTTTGGCTGATAATGCATACCATTTGTTTGAAAACAGGCGTTGGCAAAGAGGACGGCCGCTCATGATGCAGAAATGTCCGAACTGAAGCAGAGCCTGGAACGGGCCGAAGAAGAACTCGGCCGTGTGAAGAAGCAATTAGAGGAGAAGCAAGGTATGTTTAAACATTGTCTTGCGTTGGGCACAAACGAATAAGTGTGCCTATCAAAATGTAATTTATGTTATACGCCCTAGGAGCGAGTGCCAAATATGAGGCACTGAAGAAGGCAGCGGCTGAAGCCCGCGAGAAGGCTACTGCTGAACAGGCGCTTCGCGAGGAACACGAGGCCAGGGTCGTCGCCACTGAGCGGAAGCTCCAAGAAGCTGTGACAAAAAGCGAGAGCTTGGAGCAGAGTCTAGTAGGGAAGGAATCCGAACTCGCCCAAGCTATCCAATCCGCGGAGGATGCTCGGGAAGAATCCTGAAGTGCTGACAGGACATTCAGGAGGCCCGGAAGGTTGCGACTGGTAAGGCCATTTGTATCTATGACCATTATTACGTGATAATGGGGAGAACTCTAAGCGGCAAGCTGAATTCTTGATTTTTATAGGGGCGTTTGCAGATCTACCTCGCAGCATATCAGATGCTGCCCAATTTTACCGGGCCAAGGAAAGGAAGTCTACGGGGAGGAGCTTCTAGTCGCAATATTTGGTGCCGAACTATCTGGTGCCTTTTATCGATCAGCTGAAGCAGCAGGTCAAACTGCACCAGGCTGCCAAACTAGCCATGAAGGACTTGATTATCCGGCTGTGGCCTGCAGAGCCAATTCCAAGCAGTTACTTTGGACTCATAAAGCGGTTTGTGGGCCCCTGTCCGCGGCTTGATGCAATCAAGCGATCAGTCTGTATAGAAGGTGCTCGGATGGCACTTGCCCATGCGAAAGTGCATTGGGGGAAGCTTGATGCGGAGAAGCTGATAATTGAGGGGCCACCGGAGGGTAAGGAGCATCGCAAGCCCGAACTGTACTATGAAGGTGTACTGGAGGGGGCCCGCCTGGCGGTGGATAAGTGCTCCAAAGACATTATATTCCCCTGAGGGCATTCTTGACAATATTTGTAATATGGGACAATGGCATGCTTATTATGTAGTGCCTATTTTGTGTGAACATATGTTCTTCCCGTGCGGCTGTTTATTGTATGTAAATTCTGAGAGTTGGCCAGTCGTTGGCTTCAGCCCCCACGTGAGAAGTACGGGGGTATTCGGGGTATTTCTGAACACTCTTTATCCCATGGCTGGGTCCTTTTAAGGAGGTGTTTCTCACCACGAACTAGGCGGTCGGACTATATATGGCTTTACTACCCTCACTTAGCCATAGGAATTCGAGTATGGTCGACGCAGCCCCTAGTGTTCGGAGAGCCGAACTAGGGGCTCTATTGGCGCCTGATCGGAAGAACGATCCGTCGCAGTCTGCATTTTATAGTGGCATTATGCGGAATAAATCTTTAAGGATTTTACAACCTCTCGAACAGCTGACCAGCTCTCGTTGCATCATGACAGTCGGTTTTCGGCTTTCTCTACTGAGGTGCTCGTCCGGCAGAACCGGGACACAATCGCAGTAGTTCTCCCAGCGCTACCTTAGCCGACGGAACGGAACGTAAGGTACCAAAACATGGGAGCCGGGCAAACCCAACCAATGACCCAAGACATGATTCGGAGCTGATGCATATAGTGCTATAAGTTTGGGGTGCCGAGCGACCCGAAAGGTGGTCGAACATTTAGTGCCGTACTGCGAAGCCTCTGGCATAGCCGGCGCAACACGAAGCGTGGCTGCCAGTTTGTGGCTAGGAGGCGTCGATGGTAGACGACGGCCGGTAAGTGTTTATTACGCATTGCAGTAGGATGATATGTCTATGCATGTGAGTGTGATTTATGATGATAAAAAGGGAATGGTTTTTGGCGGAACTTGTGATGGCCGGACTGGAAGGGGCTGTGGATGGATCGAAAGTGAATCCAAACTGCCTTCTGCCTGTAAGGTCCTTTCCTTATGTGTCCGGGCCAATTCCATGCCGCCAATCCTGTTCTGCATAAAAGTTAGTTTGTGAAGGTAAATGTTCGGAGGCAGTCAGGCGTCCTCTCGTGGTTGGTCTAAAGGTTCCTGATCGGACCCTGGTAACCCTAGCCGCTATACTGGAAAGTAGCCCAGACTCCCTTGTGGGTGTCCGGATATATGGTTGTCCTATCAAAATGTTGATAGGCACGCACGACTTGCTACTCCAGCGGCTATATGATTTCCGCTCTAAGGGCAGGGTTTCGGCCTTGTATGTAGGCGCGAGTATGTCACTGGCGTTGGCCTAGTGGTTTACCACGTGGAATCTAGTCAACGTAGTTCATCCTGTTATCATGCGGTGGGTTGCCATATGAAGGGGGTGTGGCATTTTTTGGTTCTCTAAGAACAGCCGTTCAGAGCGGTGGGCCAATGAACTTGGCCTTTGCACCGGACACCTTATCGAAGGTTTTTGTTTGCAGGTTTATACCTGCGAGGGCTTTTATGTGTTATGGAGCCCCTGGACTACTAGGTCTAGGGGTACGTGTCACGCCCAATATGCGACCCTATCCAAAAGGAACTCGATGGTCCCACCAAGGATAGACCCGCATATCGAAACGCTTTTGCAAGGTGGATATCATTACATCAACATTACATAATAGATGGGGATACATACATAAGGCATACAATGCCACACGAATACAACATCACAATACAAAGAGCATCATCCGACTACAGATGAATCACAAATAGAAACTCAAACGACATCCACCCTGCTAGCCCAGACTGCCGACCTGGAACCTATCCCCTGATCGAAGAAGCAGAAGAAGAACTCAACGCAAGCAAGCATCGCTCTCGCGTCATGATCATCGCACAACCTGTACCTGCAGCTGTTGTTGTAGTAATCTGTGAGCCACGAGGACTCAGCAATCCCATTACCATGGGTATCAAGACTAGCAAAGCTTAAAGGGAAAGGAAGGGGTAAAGTGGTGAGGTTGCAGCAGCGACTAAGCAAGTATGGTGGCTAACATACGCAAATAAGAGCGAGAAGAGAGCAAAAGGAACGGTCGTGAAGCTATCAATGATCAAGAAGTGATCCTGAACTCCTACTTACGTCAAACATAACCCAAAAACCGTGTTCACTTCCGGACTCCGCCGAGAAGAGACCATCACGGCTACACACGCGGTTGATGCGTTTTAATACGGATCTGGTGTCAAGTTATCTACAACCGGACATTAACAAATTCCCATCTGCCTATAACCGCAGGCACGACTTTCGAAAGATTATACCCTGCAGGGGTGTCCCAACTTAGCCCATGACAAGCTCTCGCGATCAACGAAGGAATAGACCTTCTCCCAGGAAGACCCGATCAGACTCGGAATCCTGGTTTACAAGACATTTCGACAATGGTAAAACAAGACCAGCAAAGCCACCCGATGCGCCGACAAATCCCGATAGGAGCTGCACATATCTCGTTCTCAAGGCAACACCGGATGAGACATCCTACAAGTAAAACCAAACCTCGAGTTTCCCCGAGGGGGCCCCGCAGTCTACTCGGTTTGGACCAACACTTAGACAAGCACTGGCCCGGGGGGGCTAAAATAAAGTTGACCTTTGGGTTGGCTGACCAAAGCGAAAGGGTAGGTGGTGGTGAGGCAAATGGTAAAACCAAGGTTGGGCCTTGCTGGAGGAGTTTTATTCAAAGCGAACTGTCGAGGGGGTCCCATAAATCACCCGACCGCGTAAGGAACGCAAAATCCGGGAACATAACACCGGTATGACGGAAACTAGGGCGGCAAGAGTGGAACAAAACACTAGGCAAAAGGCCGAGTCTTCCACCCTTTACCAAGTATATAGATGCATTAATAATATATGAGATATTGTGATATCCCAACCAAAATCCTGTCCACCATGGAGCGATCTTCAACTTCACCTGCAACTAGCAACGCTATAAGAGGGGCTGAGCAAAAGCTAGCCAAACAACGGTTTGCATAGGAAAGGTGTCAAAGGTTAGAGGTTCATGGCAACATGGGAGGCTTGAGGAGCAAAAGATAGGTATCGCAGCAAAGTGATAGAACGAAGCAACTAGCATGGCAATGATAATAGTGAGATCCAGGGTAGCGTCATCTTGCCTGAAATCCCGCAAGGAAGAAGAACGAGTCCATGAAGAAGATGAAGCCACGAAGACAAACCAAGCGTAGACGAACGAATCCTCACGATCGCAACGAAACAGGAACTATTGAAAAGAAGCACACAACATGGTAAACACACCACACATGAACATGACATGATGCACAAAAAGCGTGATGCATGACAAATCTACATGAAGCTACTCATGGCAAGAGATGATGCAAACAAGAGCAACACATCAAGGCAAGTTTAAATGAGGCCGGGAACAACATATAACAATTCCGGTAAGTCCTCATATGCATATTTCGAAATTGGTCCAGATCTGAATAAACCTTATGTTCAAGTTGTTAAATAGCAAGTTAAGATGCACCAAGATGATCTACACGAGATTCTAGTCAAGTTACATATAAAGTTCACTTAATTCGGAGCTACGGCCTAGAAGATATGAGTAACACAAGTTAAACATGGTATTGATGCAAAATGGATACAAACATCAAGCAAAACACCTCAAAGCATGGATGCAACATGATAATATGAATCTACACACAAAAACAAGCAAGTTTCATATAGAGCACACTCAAAACGGAGCAACGGTTCAACACACACACATGAAACAAGTTTAAAGGACAAGCTGTCCAAAACAACAACTAGGCATATTGCAAGCATCAAAACAACAAGCTACAGCACCACAACATGATAACAAAAGGCATGGACATGATGTACAGGTAAAGCATAACAAAACATGAACACTGAGCTATCTCCAGAAATCACTAGAACATGCCCAAACACACATGGTAAGATTGCAAGTTATAACAATTTCAGACTTTGCAGAAAATAACATCATGATGCAATGTTCAGAGCTATCAAACAACATGTTACAGGAACTTTTCATGGCAAACAAAGGCATGACATGAATCTACTAATTGCATAGATCAAAAGACCCTTACTGACCATAAGCCAAAAAGGATCAGAAAATATGATGGCACCCGCGTAAACATAGCAAGTTATTATACAGATTCATACATGGCAGGAACAGAATTATGAAGGCATGTAAATGAGCTTGTGCAACTCACTACAGAGCAATACATGGCATGGCAAGGCAACCAACAGTAAGAAGACATGTTTTTGAAGCTAAGCATGGCAAGATCAAGGTCATAGGGTGCATGGAACACTAGGAAAACACATGGAAACAACTGAACTTAATGTTAACAGGCTGACAACAACATTTTCAAGCAGCTTTGGAGCAAGATATGAACAAACTACAGCAAGCTATAAATGCTACCAGGGGCATGGATGGATAGAGGATGACATGTAGATCAAAACATGTTTATAGAACATCTCCAGATTATGCATAGAATGATTTTTAGAAGCATGTTTATATAGCATCACGAAATAACAAATTCAGCCTAGCAAAACAGCAACATCATGTACCCTACTTAACAAGCTCGATTCACTCACCACAAGTCATTGCATGACAAGATAAGCATAGCATCATCAAGAAGACATGTTTGTGGAACAAACCAAGTCAAGAACAAGTCCATAGCATGCAAGGATCAACTATAGCAACCTTGGCCAAATTGAATAACACGTAAACAATCTGCCAGGAAACATTTTGAAGCAAAAATAGAGCACGAAAATGACATGTTAGACTACTCCATAATTATAAGCAAGGGCATGAATGGATAGACAAAAACCTATTGTTCAAAACACCCTTACTGAAGTATCTCAAAATATGCATGGATCTCTCTGTAGCATCAAGTTTACATGGCATCAAAATTACAACAGAACAGGGACTAAAACAGTAACATCACGATGCCTACTTTGCATGATTATGCTAGTCACCACATTGATCACAAAAATACATGGTAAGCACCTCTATAAAGAAGGCATAGCATATGTCAAAACACATGAAGACATCAACCTCATAGGATGCACACATCAATCATGGCAAAAATGACAAAAGAGCTTGTTCTGTTAACAGACAGCAGAAAACATCATGAAGCACTCTTACAACGATGATTCAGGCATCTAGATGACCTCAAATGAATATGATGCAATGGAATGAAATGATTTACTCTTTGAGGCGAACAATTTTACATATTACACGCACAAAACGGATCTACGGATGCAGAGATACGGCATGACGAACATGGCATGAAAATTACACAGAAATGGGGACTTAGCAGATTTGGACCTCGGGGGAAAAGTGGACGACGGGATCCCGCGGGCCGTTTGGATGGTCGGGCGGGTGGATCTCATCCCACCCGCCGGATCCGGTGATGAGGCGGCCGGCGACGGCGGCCGGAGGGCGAGGCGGCACCGGAGGAGGCCGGAGGGGCTCGGGGCCGGCCGGATCCGGTCCGGCCCGACCGGATCTGGCCGCGGCGGGGCTCGGGGCGAGCTCAGGCGGCCGGCGCGGGAGGCGGCTCGGCGAGCCGGGGAGCCGGGCGCCGCGGGAATGGCGGAGACGGCGGCGGCCGATGGAGACGAAGGCGGAGCGGGGCGGCGGAGGAGATCCCGGGCGGCGGCAG
>NC_041393.1:644116962-644124138 GCF_002162155.2 Triticum dicoccoides
CGGGCCCGCGCGGGCCTCAGATGGGCTCCACGGGCCGCGGCGGCGGGGAGGGCGCGGGAGGCCACGTGGCAGGCGGGGATTGGTCGCGGGGGCGGCGGCGCTGACATGGCGCGTTGTGATTGGTCGGGGTGAGGTGTCCGGCGGACATGTCCGACTCGGGCGGACGTGTCCGGCGGCGCGAGGAGAGGGGCTAGGGTTTCGTCTGCGATTTTTGGACGGGGGATGCCTTTATATAGGTAGAGGGAACTAGGAGAGTCCAAATGAGGAGCGGTTTTCGGCCACGCAATCGTGATAGAACGAACGAGAGCATGGATGGGAGTTAGATGGGTTTTGGGCCACTTTGGAAGGGGTGTTGGGCTGCAAAGAGAGAGGGGCTTTACGGTTACCCGGTTAACCGTTGGAGTATCAAACAACCTCCAAATGGCACGAAACTTGACAGGCGGTCTACCAGTGCTATACCAAGGCCGCTTGGCAAGACTCGGGCCATTCCGAGAACGTTTAACACCCTCTCACAACGAGAGACGAAAGGGGAACGCCGGAGGGCATAGGAGCGCCGGATTCCAAAATGGACAACGGGGAAAAGGCTCGGATGCATGAGACGAACACGTATGCAAAATGAAATGCACATGATGACATGATAAAATGCAACACGCAAGCAAATGACATGGCAACAACGGCGAATAACTGGCAGACACCTGGCGCAACGAATCCGGGGCGTTACAACACTCCTCCACTAACAAGAGATCTCGTCCCAAGATCTTAGGACCGAGACGGGAGAGAAAAGGGATGAGGTGAACCAAGAACTCAAGAGAAGAAGCAAAGAATCGAGAGCACTCGAGAAAAAGAGAGGAACGACGAGAATGACGAGAATCAAATGCTCACTGAATTAGATAGACTATGAAACCACTCCGGTTAGAACGAGATAAGAAGCGAATAAGACTGAAAGGATTTAGGCAGCACTCCGGTTGAAACAAGGAAAGAATAGAACACGAACTTCACAAGATGGAAAGACATTTGACGCGATGAATATGCAATGCCTCCGGGAGAATTGAATGAAAAGAACTTAGAAGGAAAGGTTGAACGGGGTTGTTGAGAAAATCAACAACGAAAGAATAAGCTTGATGTGGACTTATAGATAACATCTCAAGAATAAGGTGATAACCGGCCACAAACGGAAATGATTGAATAGCTGAGAAGAACGAAGAAATGCAAAACTCCAATTCAAAAGAATACGAAGAATTAATTACACTTCGAGATGCGGGAAGAAAAGATACTTGAATTCCACCAACAAAATCTTGATGAACTCTTGAAGAAAAGATTAAATCATGAAGAACCACCATGAAGAACTCCGGTGACAAAAGGATGACGAGATAAAATGAAGGAAGAAAGAATAAGATGAGCCTTGCGATGATTTAGATGGAGGTTTCGGCGAAATGACCGAGGAAATTTGAACTCCGGAAAAAGAAAAGATGAAAAGACTTGGAACTATAATTTATTCCTCACGAACAAACTCCGAATGAAAGGATTAATCACTTGAATGCAATAAGAATAAGATTTATTGTATGCTTATCCTTCATAAAATTAAATTGATGACAAGCAATGGATTTTGCATACTACTTATTCTTCTTGAAAAGGATTGAGAAGTGACATATCACAAACTTGAGAAGGTCTTCATGAACCACCGATAGGATTGAAAAAAAACGAATGGATTTAAATGATAATCAAAGAAAAAGAATCTAAAAGAACCACCGTGAAAATTCGGAAATGACTGACGAAAGAGAAATAATCACCGGGAAGAATTAGAAAAACAAATATTCTTGAGGGGAAAAGATGCAAGAGAACAAAGAGATCATGAGCTGATTAAAGAACACTTGAATGAAGCACCGGGATAATTGGATAACGGTAGCTGAAACATGAGGACGAAGAATTCTTCTGGAACGATGGCCTCCGATGAAAAGGAACGGGAAAACAACTCCTGACTTACTCCGGATGGTTTAAGAAAGAATATCTGACAAACTGAAATAATTCGAGAGGACGATATGAAGCTAGAACCATGAAACTTCGAGAGAATAGACAAGATTTAGAGGAAAACTCTTCTTCGGTCTTCAAATGACGATGAGAAACACCAACGAAATTACTGAGATACTCCGGGAGAATGAAAAGCGAAGAGGTTGAGCCAACAATGAAAAGAATTTGACGCGATCTTGGAAAAGGCATCTGACTGATGAAATCCATTCATACGTTACACTTGAAAAGAATTGAGAACAACTCCGGGGAATTAGAAGAGTCAGGTAAGATCCTGGGAAAAAACCTGTGGGTTAGGGCCCACTGAAGAGAAAACACCGTTGAAAAAGGATTGTTGAAAAGATAGATGATGCACCGGAACAACTGAAATATTTGAATGAGGTGACAACCTCGAATTAATTGGAACACAGACGAATCTCCTGAGATGTCTTGAACACTCCGGAAAGATAAACTGGTGAGAGGCAAACGAGCAGGGAAAACACTTCGAGGAAAAGAATATGATCAACCCGAAAAAAAAACTTGAATTGAGTCCACCGGAGAAGAAAAAAGATGAAGATTGTCAAACAAAAGAGAATTCACCGGTCGAAATGATTGAGGGAAGACTGAAGAGGCTCCACACGAATGAAATTGATGGTCGAAAAAGAGTTAGACTCCGGGAAGAAAAAGGGTGGGAGGGCGGGAAAACAAAGGCAACTTGGAAGGGGAAACCGACGAATATCTTGAAGAGACAACACCGGTTGAAATCATTGAGGAAAGAAATCAAAGACTTCACACGAGTAGGATGGATACTCGATTACGGACTCCCATTCTGAGATGAAAAAGGAAGGGCGGGTGGGAAAAGAAAACAACTGAGGATTGAACTCAAAGATGAAGAGGCTCGAGTCGACTTGACGAGAAATGCACCGGATCAAAAGAGCTGAGGAACAACTACCGGAAAACCAACTGCGTGATCCTAAAGAAAGTTTGAAAGGGAAGAGGAGTAATTCAAAACACCTACGTCAAGATTTCTCACCAGAGCGACGAAGGGGCTAAGGAGTAAAAAGAATTCCTACTCTCCGATATAACTAGACTCCGAAAACAGTTTTCTTCTAGACTCAACAACGGCCAAACCACACGATCAATCAAGGGGGCTCCTAGGGTCGGTCGAGGCTCTGATACCAACTTGTCACGCCCAATATGCAACCCTATCCAAAAGGAACTCAATGGTCCCACCAAGGATAGACCCGCATATTGAAACGCTTTTGCAAGGTGGATATCATTACATCAACATTACATAATAGATGGGGATACATACATAAGGCATACAATGCCACACGAATACAACATCACAATACAAAGAGCATCATCCGACTACAGATGAATCACAAACAGAAACTCAAACGACATCCACCCTGCTAGCCCAGACTGCCGACCTAGAACCTATACCCTGATCGAAGAAGCAGAAGAAGAACTCAACGCAAGCAAGCATTGCTCTCGCGTCATGATCATCGCACAACCTGTACCTGCAACTGTTGTTGTAGTAATCTGTGAGCCACGAGGACTCAGCAATCCCATTACCATGGGTATCAAGACTAGCAAAGCTTAAAGGGAAAGGAAGGGGTAAAGTGGTGAGGCTGCAGCAGCGACTAAGCAAGTATGGTGGCTAACATACGCAAATAAGAGCGAGAAGAGAGCAAAAGGAACGGTCATGAAGCTATCAATGATCAAGAAGTGATCCTGAACTCCTACTTACGTCAAACATAACCCAAAAACCGTGTTCACTTCCCGGACTCCGCCGAGAAGAGACCATCACGGCTACACACGCGGTTGATGCGTTTTAATACGGATCTGGTGTCAAGTTATCTACAACCGGACATTAACAAATTCCCATCTGCCTATAACCACAGGCACGGCTTTCGAAAGATTATACCCTGCAGGGGTGTCCCAACGTAGCCCATGACAAGCTCTCGCGATCAACGAAGGAATAGACCTTCTCCCAGGAAGACCCGATCAGACTCGGATTCCCGGTTTACAAGACATTTCGACAATGGTAAAACAAGACCAGCAAAGCCACCCGATGCGTCGACAAATCCCGATAGGAGCTGCACATATCTCGTTCTCAGGGCAACACCGGATGAGATATCCTACGAGTAAAACCAAACCTCGAGTTTCCCCGAGGGGGCCCCGCAGTCTACTCGGTTTGGACCAACACTTAGACAAGCACTGGCCCGAGGGGGCTAAAATAAAGATGACCTTTGGGTTGGCCGACCCAAGGGAAAGGGTAGGTGGTGGTGAGGCAAATGGTAAAACCAAGGTTGGGCCTTACTGGAGGAGTTTTATTCAAAGCGAACTGTCGAGGGGGTCCCATAAATCACCCGACCGCGTAAGGAACGCAAAATCCGGGAACATAACACCGGTATAAGGGAAACTAGGGCGGCAAGAGTGGAACAAAACACTAGGCAAAAGGCCGAGTCTTCCACCCTTTACCAAGTATATAGATGCATTAATAATATATGAGATATTGTGATATCCCAACCAAAATCATGTCCAGCATGGAGCGATCTTCAACTTCACCTGCAACTAGCAACGCTATAAGAGGGGCTGAGCAAAAGCGGTAACATAGCCAAACAACAGTTTGCATAGGAAAGGTGTCAAAGGTTAGAGGTTCATGGCAACATGGGAGGCTTGAGGAGCAAACGATAGGTAACGCAGCAAAGCGATAGAATGAAGCAACTAGCATAGCAATGATAGTAGTGAGATCCAGGGTAGCGGTCATCTTGCCTGAAATCCCGCAAGGAAGAAGAACAAGTCCATGAAGAAGATGAAGCCACGAAGACGAACCAAGCGTAGACGAACGAATCCTCACGATCGCAACGAAACAGGAACTATCAAAAAGAAGCACACACCATGGTAAACACACCACACATGAACATGACATGATGCAAAACAAGCGTGATGCATGACAAATCTACATGAAGCTACTCATGGCAAGAGATGATGCAAACAAGAGCAACACATCAAGGCAAGTTTAAATGAGGCCGAGAACAATATATAACAATTCCGGTAAGTCCTCATATGCATATTTCGAAATTGGTCCAGATCTGAATAAACCTTATGTTCAAGTTGTTAAATAGCAAGTTAAGATGCACCAAGATGATCTACACGAGATTCTAGTCAAGTTACATATAAAGTTCACTTAATTCGGAGCTACGGCCTAGAAGATATGAGCAACACAAGTTAAACATGGTATTGATGCAAAATGCATACAAACATCAAGCAAAACACCTCAAAGCATGGATGCAACATGATAATATGAAGCTACACACAAAAAAAAGCAAGTTTCATATAGAGCACACTCAAAACGGAGCAACGGTTCAACACACACACATGAAACAAGTTTAAAGGACAAGCTGTCCAAAACAACAACTAGGCATATTGCAAGCATCAAAACAACAAGATACAGAACCACAACATGATAACAAAAGGCATGGACATGATGTACAGGTAAAGCATAACAAAACATGAACACTGAGCTATCTCCAGAAATCACTAGAACATGCCCAAACACACATGGTAAGATTGCAAGTTATAACAATTTCAGACTTTGCAGAAAATAACATAATGATGCAATGTTCAGAGCTATCAAACAACATGTTACAGGAACTTATCATGGCAAACAAAGGCATGACATGAATCTACTAATTTCATAGATCAAAAGACCCTTACTGACCATAAGCCAAAAAGGATCAGAAAATATGATGGCACCCGCGTAAACATAGCAAGTTATTATACAGATTCATACATGGCAGGAACAGAATTATGAAGGCATGTAAATGAGCTTGTGCAACTCACTACAGAGCAATACTTGGCATGGCAAGGCAACCAACAGTAAGAAGACATGTTTTTGAAGCTAAGCATGGCAAGATCAAGGTCATAGGGTGCATGTAACACTAGGAAAACACATGGAAACAACTGAACTTAATGTTAACAGGCTGACAGCAACATTTTCAAGCAGCTTTGGAGCAAGATATGAACAAACTACAACAAGCTATAAATGCTACCAGGGGCATGGATGGATAGAGGATGACATGTAGATCAAAACATGTTTATAGAACATCTCCAGATTATGCATAGAATGATTTGTAGAAGCATGTTTATATAGCATCACGAAATAACAGATTCAGCCTAGCCAAACAACAACATCATGTACCCTACTTAACAAGCTCGATTCACTCACCACAAGTCATTGCATGACAAGATAAGCATAGCATCATCAAGAAGACATGTTTGTGGAACAAACCAAGTCAAGAACAAGTCCATAGCATGCAAGGATCAACTATAGCAACCTTGGCCAAATTGAATAACACGTAAACAATCTGCCAGGAAACATTTTGAAGCAAAAATAGAGCACGAAAATGACATGCTAGACTACTCCATAATTATAAGCAAGGGCATGAATGGATAGACAAAAACCTATTGTTCAAAACACCCTTACTGAAGTATCTCAAAATATGCATGGATCTCTCTGTAGCATCAAGTTTACATGGCACCAAAATTACAGCAGAACAGGGACTAAAACAGTAACATCACGATGCCTACTTTGCATGCTTGTGCTAGTCACCACATTGATCACAAAAATACATGGTGAGCACCTCTGTAAATAAGGCATAGCATAGATTAAAACACATGAAGACATCAACCTCATAGGATGCACACATCAATCATGGCAAAAATGACAAAAGAGCTCGTTCTGTTAACAGACAGCAGAAAACATCATGAAGCACTCTTACAATGATGATTCAGGCATCTAGATGACCTCGAATGAATATGATGCAATGGAATGAAATTATTTACTCTTCGAGGCGAACAATTTGACATATTACACGCACGAAACGGAGCTACGGATGCAGAGATACGGCATGACGAACATGGCATGAAAATTACACAGAAACGGGGACTTGGCAGATTTGGACCTCGGGGGAAAAGTGGACGACGGGATCCCGCGGGCCATTTGGATGGTCGGGCGGGTGGATCTCATCCCACCCGCCGGATCCGGCGATGAGGCGGCCGGCGACGGCGGCCGGAGGGCGAGGCGGCACCGGAGGAGGCCGGAGGGGCTCGGGGCCGGCCGGATCCGGTCCGGCCCGACCGGATCTGGCCGCGGCGGGGCTC
>NC_041393.1:644124490-644167429 GCF_002162155.2 Triticum dicoccoides
GCGTCCGGGCGGCGGCGGCGCGGAGCGGGCCCGCGCGGGCCCCTGATGGGCTCCACGGGCGGCGGCGACGGGGAGGGCGCGGGAGGCCACGTGGCAGGCAGGGATTGGGCGCGGGGGCGGCGGCACTGACATGGCGCGTTGTGATTGGTCTGGGTGAGGTGTCCGGCGGACATGTCCGACTCGGGCGGACGTGTCCGGCGGCGCGAGGAGAGGGGCTAGGGTTTCGTCTGCGATTTTTGGACGGGGGATGCCTTTATATAGGTAGAGGGAACTAGGAGAGTCCAAATGAGGAGCGGTTTTCGGCCACGCGATCGTGATCGAACGACCGAGAGCATGGAGGGGAGTTAGATGGGTTTTGGGCCACTTTGGAAGGGATGTTGGGCTGCAAAGAGAGAGGGGCTTTACGGTTACCCGGTTAACCGTTGGAGTATCAAATGACCTCCAAATGGCACGAAACTTGATAGGCGGTCTACCGGTGCTATACCAAGGCCGAATGGAAAGACTCGGGCCATTCCGAGAACGTCTAACACCCGCTCACAATGAGAGACGAAAGGGGAACGCCGGAGGGCATAGGAGCGTCGGATTGCAAAACGGATAACGGGGAAAAGGCTCGAATGCATGAGACGAACACGTATGAAAAATGAAATGCACATGATGACATGATAAAATGCAACACGCAAGCAAATGACATGGCAACAACGGCGAATAACTGGCAGACACCTGGCGCAACGAATCCGGGGCGTTACAGTACGACAATTAGGTTGTTGTACCTTGTGTGATGGAGGACGATCGGCCGTACTGTTGTGCTCTGGGGGGTCTCTTGACTAGACACTGCCCTTCATTGTTTTCGGCTCGCGGCCAGTCGCTTTATTTTGGAGATCCGGTATTCTCTATTGGTATGTTTTGCCATCCTTTTTGGAGTACCGTGGATTTCACACGGTTGATCGAGTCTGTGGCTCGAGCTGAATAGGCTAGAGCTGTTCTTTGTCCGTTGACTGGACTGGGAATTGCTGAACTTGGCACCAACTTTCCTGACTTGACGTTTGTGGCTGTTGCGCCGAGGCTTAAGGATGCCTCTTCGTGTATCCTTATTGCTGCCTTAGACTGCTGTGGTGTGCGGACGTTGGGTTGAGTGCCTTTGGATCGCCTGCTTAGGTTGAGGTAGCCTGTTATGCCGTGTGTACCCCTTGTTAGGGCGGTCGAGTCCGTACTCTTCAGTGGCCAGGATCTTGGTCCACCTATCCATTAGCAAATCCTGGTTAATTTTAAGCTGCTCCTGCCTCTTTTGCAGGCTCTTTGCCGTGGCCCCGAGTCTTTGTTTGAAACAAAATTGTTCTACTGGGTCTTCAGGCACGCTGAATTCGTCATTGCCGAGGCTTACCTCGTCCTCGGGGGAGGGTGTATAGTTGTCCCTCTCCAAGTATCCCGCTGTGGTCTGTCCGGCCTGCTTAAAGATGGGTTGATCGAGGCTGTGTTCCTCTTCGGCACCATCCGAATTGTTTTTATCTCCGGGGCTGGCATTGATGTGGCGGGGCTTGGAGTGGCGCCGAAGACACCCATACTTTGATTTTCCCTCTAAGGGGTTATCCTCTGTTTCCTTGTCGCCATTGGTTTCCTTCGGAGAATCCTCCATATATATATCGTATAAAGAGGTGGCTATCCACCGCCCTATGGGCGGTGGCTCCTGTAAGTGTTCTGCATCATCGTCCATACCGTCTATGTCTTCGCAGTCGAAGTTAAGTGCGTCCGTTGAATCATCGACTGTGGCAATCAAATGGGCGGTGAGTGGGTAGCGAATTCCTTCGTCGCCTGCTTCCCACTCAAGCCGGACATAGTTCAGCCTAACGTCTCCTGACAGAGAGAGAGAGACTTTAAGTAATTCAACATGTCGCCAAAGGGCGAGTGTTGAAAGATGTCTTCAGCGGTAAACTCCATTACCGGAGCCCAGCCTGGCTCGGCTGGCTCGAGGGTGTGCAGATCGGAACCAACGACCGGATACGAGTCCGGGGTTCGGAGTTACAGGTCTCCACCGAGGTGAGACCTGTGTTCGGCTCCAACGCCGATGAGTGTGCGGCCCGCGGGGCGGGGTCTACCCCTCCGTCCTTGGGCAATGCCACTTGTTTTGGATTTAGATCCGGGGCTATTACAAGGATGATGTCCCGAGCGTTGTCCGACAACAGGTCTAGGCCTTGTCCATCGTGACTTTCCGGCACTCCTGGCTTAGGGCCGAAGCTGTCAAAGATCAAGTCTCCACGAATATCCACCGTGTAGTTCAAGTTTCCAAACCCGATCTGGTGGCCAGGGGCGTGGCTGTCGATCTGCTCCAGATGGCCAAGCGAATTGGCCCGCAGTGCGAAGCCGCCGAACATGAAGATCTGTCCGGGGAGAAAAGTCTCACCCTGGACCATGTTGTTGACGATTGAAGACGCCATCAGGCCTTGAAGCGATGGCACAGAGGAACTCTCAATGAAGCACCAATGTCGGTGTCAAAACCAGTGGATCTCGGGTAGGGGGTCCCGATCTGTGCGTCTTAGGCTGATGGTAACAGGAAGCAAGGGACACAATGTTTACCCAGGTTTGGGCCCTCTCGATGGAGGTAAAACCCTACTTCCTGCTTGATTAATATTGAAGATATAAGTAGTACAAGAGTAGATCTACCACGAGATCGTAGAGGCTAAACCCTAAGAGCTAGCCTATGATGGTATGATTGTAACTGTGATCGGCCTTCTAAGGACCATCCTCTCCGGTTTATATAGACACCGGAGAGGGCTAGGGTTTATATGGAGTCGGTTACAAGGAAGGAAATATAATATCCGGATCGCCAAGCTTGTCTTCCACGCAAAGGAGAGTCCCATCCGGACACGGGCCGAAGTCTTGAGTCTTGTATCTTCACGCTTCGATAGTCCGGACAATGTATATAGTCTGGCTGTCCGGATAACCCTAATCCAGGACTCCCTCAGCCTCCTCAATCCAAGAGGAGGATATTACTAAGCTTAGGGAGGTCGGTTACCTGACCGCCGATATCCAGCACAGGCTTCCTGCTCCAGGGCAGGTTATCTCCACGCCGGAGCCCAATGAGAGCGTCGTGTTCGTTCCTCACTTCCTCCGAGGTCTAGGCCTCACCCTCGACCCCTTTGGGAGGGGGCTCATGTTCTACTACGGCTTGGATTTCCATGATCTGGCTCCAGATGCCATCCTCCACATCTCGTCGTTTATTATTGTGTGCGAGGCTTTTCTCCACGTCAACCCACACTTTGGCTTATGGCTCAAGACCTTCAATGTGATGCCGAAGATGACCGAGGGGCAACATGCGGAGTGCGGAGGCGCCGTAATAAGAAAGAACGTCGATGCCCCATGGCCAGAGGGCTCCTTTCCGGAAGTGTCCGATGTGTGGCAACGAAGGTTGTTTTATGTCACGGCTCCCAGAGGCACAAAGTGGGCAGCCGCCCCCGAGTTCCGCTCGGGCCCTCCATCACAGTTAGTGTCTTGGACGATGTAGGATGGAATTATGGGCCTACTGTGTACTAGAACTGCAGAATCATATCCGGGAGCTCATAGATAGAGACATAAATCTTGTCAGCATAATGCAAGTGATGCTAATCCGGCGGACACTGCCGTGCAACCGTCGGCCTCTCTGGATGTGGGAATTTAATCCGGAGGGTCCGCGGACTGTTAAGCACTTCTTCGGCTTGACGCTCGAAGGAATGTGTAAATTATTCTTCGGACCACGAGTAAAGTGTCCGGACACCACCGAGGATGCGGGCCTAAGCTGAATCGCCTAGACGCCCAAGTAAGTAACCTTAAAGCTAGATATTTCATTTATATTTATCATAATTGTAATTCTGAAAATCCCTCTGTGGCCAGGAATGGCTCAATAAGGCGGAGAGAATCAGCTGTCCGGCGCCACTTCCATAAGGCTCGCCTGGTCCAACCATCGCAAAGATGCTTGACCGGGCGCTTAGCAAAATTCCCCCAGGGAAAGGCGAAGGAGGGGGCAGTGAAACCGCACCATGCATCCAGACTGGAGGAATTGCCTCCTCTACTATGGAGGGTATCCAGGAAGGGGAGGTTAAAGCCTCATCCCCACGTGGTAAGAAGAGGGCGGCCCCCGAAGACTTGGAGGCAGAGCCGCCCAAGCAAGGGAAGAAGGTTTCACTAGGGGGTCATGCCGCGACGGGCACCCCTACCACGTCATGCCCACCAAGGGGCCAGCCCTCCACCGAGCCGTAAGTTAATCATTAATTCGAAGGTATGGCGTGACTCCAAGATCTATAACCGAGACTTCATCTTTTGTAGTCCGGCGAGCAGCTCTTCTCAACCGAGTTAGTCTTCGAGGGACGTTCGTCCGGAGATGATGGAGAGTGAGACTCCGCCCAACTCTCCGCTTCATGAAGCGAGCGACACGGAGGTGTCGTCATGGAGGAGTCCGGATCTGTCGAAGCCGGAAGCGAACACGTCAGTCACCCTGAGCCCGGAGCATTTGGCTCCCACGGGGGGTGAGGGGAAGGGTCCGGCTCAGTTTGATGTCTGGCCGGACATACTGATAGGCCTTCTGGAGCGAGCCGCGTCCTTGGAGGAGCACCGCTCTTTAATGAGCACGGTGCTCACGAAGATTTCATCCACTACCAGCGGTTTGAATGAGGCATTCACAAGCCTGCTTAAAGGCTTCGAGGTATGTCGTGAAAAAATGCACTATATTTCTTGTTAAGAAGCATGCGCTAGGTGTGCTTCCTATAGATAGTAGCCCCTGAGACTCTGGTTGCCCGCCATAGGCGGCAAACGAGGGATCAATCATTAATGGCTACGTTGTATATATGTGCAGGTATACAAGGATTCGATAGCCGACCAGTCTGTTGAAGTTGCCGAATTGAGAAGGCAGATCGGATCTATTGATGCCGATATCACGCATGTGAACAGATGGCTGGAAGAATCCCAGGGTATGTACTCTGCTTCCCTTATTATATTGTATAGGAAGATGCAAGAATGGCATGAAGTTAATGCCTTGTGTGTGCACTGCAGATGGTGCTGCTGCCGTGGAGGCCCTAAGGGCCGAGCTCTCTCAAGCCAAGGAACAAGCTCGGGCTAGCAATGCGACTTCCCTAAAGGCGACCGAGGAGTTGAGAGCCGAACAGGCTGCTCATCGCCGAAGCAAGGAGAAGATAGACGAGATGGCTGAAGAGTTAAAAAATGTTGCCGAACGGTATGTGCTCCTTGAAAAGGAGAATAAGGCTAGTTCGAACGAGCTGGATAAAGTGCTTAATGCCGCCAAGGAGATGCGGACCGAGATCCGGGGTATGCGGGAGGAGCTCCAACAGGCCAAAAAGATCGTGGCCAGGGGCTCCTACCTACTGCGGACCAAGTTTTTGGATCCAAAGTATGCTCCCATAGCTGGGCGTTGGTGTCCTGCAGATGCATATGCGGACTTGACGAAAAGTCTAGCTGATGCTGCCAAGTTCTTCGAGGATCAAGGTGATAAGGAAGTGGAGAAGATTTTTTGGTCGCAGTTCAATGCTCCCAACTGCTCACTGCCATTGAATGAGAAGGTGGCTACTGTGGCAGAGCTTCATAGACTGTCCGGGCTGGCAATGCGGTCTGCAATAGACCATCTTTGGCCGAAGGGGCCCAAGCCAGACAGTTATTTTGGTTTGGTGCAACAATTCCTTGGGGCCATGACTCAGATCGACGCTGTGAGGAGGTCGGCGTGCATAGAAGGTGCCCGGAAGGCTCTTGCCCGCGTTAAATCCTATTGGACAGAAATGGAGGCCACCATTGTAGCGACCCAGGATCCGGCGGGAGGCCAATATCCGACCGAGCACTACTTGGCGCAGGTGACATAGGGTGCTCGCCTAATAGAGGCGCAGTGCTCGAAGAATTTTTTGTTTGAGTAATAAGTTGAATTATTGTAAAAACAATGATTATTATGAGGCTATACTTATATTCTTTGCCTGAAAATATGATTGTGTCCCCTGTACGGCTATTCTTATATGTATAAGTAGTCTGAAAGATAGCAGTCGTTGGCTTCAGCCCCCACGCATACAATGTGGCGGTGTTCGCGAAGAATATGCTTAATCACACTTGATCCAACGTCTTGGTCCGTTAAGGAGGTGATCACACGTCGAACTAGGTAACCGGACTATATAGCTTTAACACTTTCGCTTAGCCGTGGGAGATATAAAGGTGCGGCTACTATGTAGCCCCTGGTACCTTGGCATCCGAATACGGGCGCGTGTGTACATGGCCGGTAAGTGGCCCTTCGTTAATGCGGAGGAATCCTAGGGATTCCGATGAGTCTTCGAGTGGTTGAACTGTCTCTCGTTGTATCATGACGATCAGTTTTCGGCTTTCTCTACTGAGGCGCTCATCCGAAATAACCAGGGCACAATCGCAATAGTTCTCCTTTGGCCTGCCTTAGCCGATAATAATGGAACGTAAGGCGGCAAACCCAGGAGCCGGGCAAACCCAACATTTGACCCAAGACATGATTTGGAGCTGATGCATATAAGGCCAAACTCGTGACACCGAACACTCCCGAAGGTGTTCGTACTTTATAACAGAAGATGGGCTCAAGAATGCCCATTCAATATGAACCCTGTGTTTTCCAGGTACGTGTGGTGACCTGTCATGGCGAAATGCCAATGACGACAGTGTCCTCTGTGGGTATGGAACCCATGGGAGGGTTTAAACAACAAGAGGCAATAAAAAAGGTTTACACATGGGCTTAATCTAAAAATAAACCTGTTGAACGGGGCCCTGCTGCACGTCTTCGCCTTTGCCTCCGTTGTGCCGTATTCTGGAAGGGTATCGTGCGAATGTTGTCTGTGAAAAAAAATGAAAACTCATAGGAGAATACAATGTAGATATGCGGTAGATAGTAAAAGTGTAAGATAATGGCCTGCCAATAAGGTTGAGCCAAGCTTTGGGGCTTTGTTAAATGTTTATAGCCCCCGGTTTCCGCTATGGGATTACATGTACGGTGTTAGGTTGAATTTTATCCGGGCTACCAGACTCGTCTAACCGTGTTTGTGGTCTTGATGACCAGCCATGTTTTATGGTATTAGAGGCCGCTTAGAGTCCGGCCGCCAGGGCCGTCGCGTGTTCCTCTGCGCGTGAAGAGTGCTCTGTGATTCCGCTAACGGTGATGACGCCACGTGGACCGGGCATCTTGAGTGTAAGGTGGCCGTAATGCGGCAATGCATTGAAGCGGGAGAAGGCCGGTCTTCCGAGCAGTGCATGATAGCCGCTTTGGAAGGGTGCAACGATGAAGAGTAGTTACTCACTTCTAGAGTTGCCTCGGGGGCCAAATGTTACCCTTAGTACGACAGAGCCCCTGCTGTAGGCTTCAATGCCTGGTATCACCCCTTCAAAGGTGGTGTTGCTTCGACCAATTCTGGATAGGTTTATCCCCATCCTGCGGACAGTGTCCTCGTATATAAAATTGAGACTACTGCCGCCGTCCATGAGGACACGGGTGAGACGGTATCCGTTGATTATTGGGTCGAGCACCAAGGCCTGTGATCCTTGGCGCTGAATACTAGTTCGGCCGTCCGTGTGATCGAAAGTGATCGGACGAGACATCAAGTAGTCAGATGTGGGTATGATAGGTTTTACGTTGTGCGTGTCTCTGAGCGCGCATCCTTGCCTTCTCGTAAATGTGTGAGTCGCGTGGATCATGTTTACTGTTTTAACCTCTGGTGGGAATTTTTTCTGCCCCCCAGTGTCCTTTAGATCCATAGATGGACCTGGGTGCACCGGCCTTCTTATCCGGCTTCTCACGTGGATCGTGCGCGGCATCAGTAGCCGCTCTATTGTGGTTGTGACGCGGTACATCTGGTCTCCTGGTTGTATTATTCTTTGGTGGAACGGCCTTGTCGTCGAATTCTGGCAATAGCTTGCGCTTTGGGTAGCTTTTGGTATGGCGATCATCGCCATATCTTTCTTTAGTGTCTGGCACTTTATTCCATCTGCGACTGAGCTTTTCCTGTGCGGCCTTAAGCCGTTGTTTCTGCTTCTTTAGACTTCTTGCTGTGGCCAGAAGCTTTCGGTGGAGGTTATCTCATTCCACTTGCTCGTCCGGGATGATGAATGCATCGTCGTCCGGACTGCGTTCCTGTTCTGGGGCGGTTTCGTGAGCTCGTCCCTCAGGATCATCGTGATCGGATATTTGCTCCGAACTTGGTTTGGCGTGACCTGGCTCATCCTGCTCCATCACTGGGTCTGTGTGGTCATTACTGCCTTCTGGTATGTCAGCCCTTCTTGCGCTCTTGTCGCAGTTTTCACTATTGTTGGACTTTGAGCGGCATCTACGCCGCCATTTTGGCTTTTGTCTGGGTATTTTATCATCCAGTTTATCACTGTCGTCCTTCTTGGGCGTATCCACCATGTATATATCATGTGACAAGGTAGTGATCCCGCGCCCCAGAGATTCTGGAGCTTCTCCTGCATCTTCGTCCATACCGTCGATGTTTTCGGAGTTGAAGTCAAGATCGTTGGTTAGATCCTCGATCGCGGCGATCAAGTGGGTGGTGGGTGGGCAGCGAATTCCTTCGTCGCTTGCTTCCCACTCAAGCCGGACATAGTTCGGCCCAGAGTCTTCTAACAGGAGAGAGACTTCAATGAGTTCAGCACATCACCAAAGGGCGAGTGTTGAAAGATGTCCGCAGCGGTAAACTCCATTACCGGGGCCCAACCTGGCTCGGCTGGCTCGAGGGTGCGCGCACCGGAACCAACTACCGGATACGAGTCCGGGGGTCTGGGGTTATAGGTCTCCACAGAGGTGAGACCTGTGTTCGGCTCCAACGCCGATGAGTGTGCAGCCTGTGGGGCGGGGTCTACCCCTCCGTCTTTGGGCAACACAACTTGTTCCGGATTTAGATCCGAGGCTATTGCAGGGATGATGTTCCAAGCGTTGTCTGACAGCAGGTCTAGGCCGTGTCCGTCGGGACTGTCCGGCGCTCCCGGCTCAGGGCCGAATCCATCGAAGATCAAGTCCCCGCGAATATCCACCGTGTAGTTCAAGTTTCCAAACCTGATCTGGTGGCCAGGGGCGTAGTCGTCGATCTGCTCCAGATGGCCAAGCGAATTGGACCGCTGTGCGAAGCCGCCGAACACGAAGATCTGTCTGGGGAGAAAAGTCTCACCCTGGACCGTGTTGTTGACGTTTGAAGACGCCATCAACCTTGAAGCAACGACACAGAGGAACTCTCAATGAAAGCACCAATGTCGGTGTCAAAACCGGCAGATCTCGGGTAGGGGGTCCCGATCTGTGCGTCTTAGGCTGATGGTAACAGGAAGCAAGGGACACAATGTTTACCCAGGTTTGGGCCCTCTCGATGGAGGTAAAATCCTACTTCCTGCTTGATTGATATTGAAGATATGAGTAGTACAAGAGTAGATCTACCACGAGGTCGTAGAGGCTAAACCCTAAGAGCTAGCCTATGATGGTATGATTGTAATTGTGATCGGCCTTCTAAGGACCATCCTCTCCGGTTTATATAGACATCGGAGAGGGCTAGGTTTACATGGAGTCGGTTACAAGGAAGGAAATCTAATATCCGGATCGCCAAGCTTGTCTTCCACGCAAAGGAGAGTCCCATCCGGACACGGGCCGAAGTCTTGAGTCTTGTACCTTCACGCTTCGATAGTCCGGATAATGTTATAGTCCGGCTGTCCGGATACCCCCTTATCCAGGACTCCCTCACCCGCAACGTGTTGGTGGGAGAATTTCACCACCACTTATCCCATTGCTACAGTTACATGGGATCAGTTTCAGCGGGCCTTCCGCACTGCACATGTTTCAGCTGGAGCCATGAGTTTGAAGAAACGCGAGCTCTGCAACTTACGCAAAGGGAGTCATAAAGTGGGATAGTATGTGGACGAGTTCAGCAAGCTTGCACGCTATGCCCCAGATGATGTGGCCACAGATGCCGTGAGGCAGGAGAAGTTTCTTGAGGACTCAATGATGAGCTGAGTATGCAGTTGATGATGGAAACCTTCAACAACTACCAGGATCTGGTAGACAGGTCCCTCATGATAGAAGGCAAGCAGCAGCACATAGATAACTGCAAGAGGAAGTATGGACAAGGGAAGTATAATTCTGGAGCTCAACAGAAGCCTCGCTATTCCCTGTACTCGGGATGACACACTCATCATAACCATGGAGGACATTCACACAATGGAGGAAGTTCACACAACCATAGTGGCCCTAATAATGGTAATGGGAATGGAGGAAGCAACAGTTAGAGCCGTTCCAACCCCATGACACCCACCAAGAAGGATATGAGTCACATTACCTGTTTCAAGTGCGGGAACACCGAACACTACGCCACTGAATGTTCTGAGGCAAAGAATGGAAATGGCAATGGAACCTCTGGGAAGAAGCCCAACCATTTCTCCAGAGGACAGGTGAATCACGTCAGTGTGGAGGAAATTGAGGAGCAGCCCGATGCAGTTGTCGGTAAGTTTTTGATAAATACATTTACAGCCCTTGTTCTTTTTGACACTGGTGCATCTCATTCATTCATATCAAGGGGATTTGTGGACAATTTTAATTTGCCAACCGTAGCCCTTAAGTCACCTATGTTAGTGAGTTCCCCAGGAGCAGAGTATATGGCTAGTCAGGGATGTTATCAGTTGCCATTAACCATAGGTAGACACGTGTTCCCCATGGATCTCATTATCCCGGAGTCACATGGATTGGATGTGATCCTAGGCATGGATTGGTTATCCAAGTTTGAAGGAAACATCGATTGTGCCAGCAAATCGATTCTTCTCACCAACCCAAAGGGGAAAAGGATCAAGCATGTGTCTAGGCATGCGCCGAGGAGGACTCAGGTGAATTCCCTTTTGGGAGTTGTTCAGGAGGAAGTTCCAGTTGTGAAAGATTATCCCGATGTATTTCCAAAGGAATTACCAGGCATGCCACCAGACCGAGACATAGAGTTTCTGATCGAGTTGTTCCCAGGCACCAGACCAATATCAAAGAGACCGTATCGGATGCCCGCCAATGATCTAGAGGAAATTAAGAAGCAGATTAAGGAGTTATTGGAGAAAGGTTATATTCGACCAAGCTCATCACCTTGGGGATCCCCAGTGCTTCTAGTTGAGAAGAAGGATGGATCTTTAAGGATGGTTGTTGATTATCGTGCATTGAATGAGGTGACGATCAAGAACAAATACCCTCTACCGATGATCAATGATTTGTTTGACCAACTGCAGGGAGCTAAAGTTTTCTCCAAGATGGATCTTTGGTCAGGTTATCACCAGCTGAAGATCCGAGAGCAGGATATACCTAAGACAACTTTTACCACGAGGTATGGGCTATATGAGCATACAGTTATGTCATTTGGTTTGACTAATGCCCCTGCCTATTTTATGAGTAAGATGAACAAGGTGTTCGTGGAGTTTTTGTACAAGTTCATCGTGGTGTTCATTGATGATATATTTGTCTACTCGAAGAATGAAGAAGAGCACAACGAACATTTGCACTTTGTTCTTGAGAAGCTCAGGGAACATCAGCTATATGCCAAGTTCAGCAAATGTGATTTTTGGTTGAAGGAAGTTGGATTTCTTGGACATGTTATATCAGGAGAAGGAATAGTAGTAGACCCTACCAAGGTTGCATCTGTTACTGAGTGGTTGGCTCCCACCTCAGTTGGGGAGATCAGAAGTTTTCTTGGACTCGCAGGTTATTATCGGAGATTTATTGAGAATTTTCCCAAGATCGCGAAGCCTATGATGGAGTTATTGAAGAAAGACACCAAGTTTAAATGGACCGAGAATTGTGAGGCCAGTTTTCAGGAGTTGAAGAGACGTTTGGTTACAGCCCCAGTGTTGATTCTCCCGAACATACGCAAGGGTTTCCAAGTTTATTGTGACGCTTCTCATCAAGGACTTGGAGGCGTTCTCATGCAGGAAGGAAGAGTTGTTTCATATGCCTCACGTGAGCTTCGACCTGATGAGTTGAGCTATGCCACACATGATTTGGAGTTAGCAGCCGTAGTGCATGCGCTCAAGACATGGAGACACTTTCTCATCGGTAACCGTTGTGATGTTTCAAAGGATCGTAAGAGTTTGAAGTACATCTTCACGCAAAAGGAGTTGAACCTCAGGCAGAGGAGATGGTTGGAGCTCATAAAGGATCACGACATGAGATTGCATTATCATCCAGGAAAGGCCAATGTCATAGCAGATGTGTTGAGCCACAAGAGCTATGTTAACAAGCTCATAACCGGAGGATTACGCCAGGAGTTAGCCGATGATCTCCGCGAACTTCGCTTGGAGATAGTTCCAAGAGGTTATGTTGCGGAACTGGAAATTCAGTCCACTTTGTTGGGAAAGATCAGAGAAGCCCAGAAGATGGACAAGGAGATTGCAAAGATAAAGGAAAGGATGAGTAAGGGAAAAGCTAAAGGTTTTCGTGAGGATGAGCACGAAACTTTATGGTTTGAGGGTCGTATCTATGTGCCTGATGACCTTGAGATCAGGAAGTTAGTTCTTCAGGAGGCTCATGATTCGCCTTACTCGCTTCACCCAGGAAACACCAAGATGCATTTGGACTTGAAGGAGAGTTTCTGGTAGACAGGAATGAAGAAGGATATTGCATAGTAAGTAGTAGTATGCGACGTATGTCAGAGAGTTAAGGTAGAGCATCAGAAACCAGCAGGGTTACTTCAGCCTTTGCCGATACCCAAATGGAAGTGGGATAAACTTGGCATGGATTTCATCACTGGATTACCCAGGACTCGTTCAGTTTATGATTCTATCTGGGTTGTAGTTGATCACTTGACCAAGGTAGCCCATTTCATCCCTGTGAAAACAACTTACACGAGTGCTAAGTTGGCGAAGATATACATGACCAGGATCGTATGTATGCATGGAGTTCCGAGGACCATCGTATTAGATAGAGGAACACAATTTACTTCAAAGTTTTGGAAGCAGTTGCACGAAACTTTGGGTACCAGGCTAGAGTTCAGTACAACCTTTCATTCGCAGACAGATGGACAGACCGAGAGAGTCAATCAGATTCTGGAGGACATGTTGAGAGCTTGTGCGCTAGATTATGGATCTAGTTGGGATGATAATTTACCATATGCAGAGTTCTCCTATAACAACAGTTATCAAGACAGTTTGAAGATGGCCCCTTTTGAAGCTTTGTACGGAAGGAGATGCAGGACACCATTGTCGTGTGATGAAGCTGGAGATCGACAATTGTTCGGACCAGACTTAATCAGAGATTTGGAGGGGAAGGTTAAGTTGATTCGTGATAGACTCAAGATAGCCCAGTCCAGGCAGAAGAGTTATGGCGATACTAAATGCAAGGAGGTAGCCTATGAAGTCAGAGACAGAGCATATCTTCGTGTGTCCCCACTTCGAGGAGTTAAGCGATTTGGAGTCAAAGGAAAGCTAGCACCACGATTTGTGGGACCATACAGAGTTTTGGAACGTATGGGAGAAGTTGCCTACAAGTTGGAATTACCCGAAGGATTGTCAGAAGTTCATGATGTGTTTCATGTTTCCCAGTTGAAGAAGTGCCATGCAGAGATGACTGATATTCCTCTGAGAGATATAGTGCCACTATAAGCGATCCAGTTGGGTAGTGATCTGACATATGAGGAGAAACCCGTTAAGATTCTCGAGTTTTCCAACCGAGTTACTCGCAGCAAAGTCATCAAGTTTTGCAAAGTTCAGTGGAGCCATCATATCGAGGAGGAAGCTACCTGGGAGCGTGAAGAAGACCTCCGCAAGGACCGCACACACCTTTTTGCTGGACACCCCGAATCTCGCGGGCGAGATTCATCTTAAGGGGGGTAGGTTTGTAACATCCCAATTTTCAATTTGGATGTTATTCATAGATCATTCATATGCATCCATGATTTATGCATTTTGTTGCTTTGTTTTAGTTGCACCTTGATCCAAGTGACCTTAAGGAACTCAAGGACCAATTTGAGAGAGTTGGAGGTTTCACAAAAATCCAGTTTTGATTTATCAAAATTTGGTAATTGGATCAATTTGTTTATCAAAATTATTTTCCAATTATTTTAAAATAAAGACAGAAGATAAAATGACTTCTTGAAAATTACCAAAGAAATATTGGAAATTGAATTTTAATTTATTTTTGGAGAATTTCTTTGATTTTATTCGCTAGTTTATTTATTAGTTAGAGGAGTAATTAGTACTATAATGTTTGTTTTTAGTTTAGGCATTTAGGCCGAGAAAAATGTTCACTAGGTCACTAATAAGGCCATATTACTACGTGAATTTTTATGGTATTTTTAGGATATTATTTATATTTATTTTAGCGATTTGTCTCTCTAATTTTTTTAATAAAAAAACTAGTTCGTGGCCGAACTGGGCCGGCCCAGCCACCACCGCCTCGCCCGTCCGCTCCGGGACGGAGTCCCGAGCGCCGCCGCCACCCGTCGGAGTCTGGGTCAGACTCCAGGCCGCCGCCGCCTCTTTGCCCCTTGCCCAAGCCGCCGCCCCCCGGCACCTATAAATGCCGAGGCCCCAAGCCCCTCGTCTCCCCACACCGAGCCGCCACCGCCCAAAGCGCCATCGCTGCCGCAGCCGCCGTCGCCCGCTATCGCCGTCGTAGCCGCCACCGCCAACGCACCCGCCGCTGCCGCTCGCCGACGCCCTCGCCCGCCAGCCACCGATGCCACCGGAGTCGCCGCCACCGCCTGCTTCATCGCCGTTGACTGCCGCCACTGGTAGTCCCGATCTATTCTCGACCGTCGGATCTCGATCCGACGGGTCATATCTTTTCTGTTTTTTTTCTGGTTTCGATCTATATATTGAGCGTTCGCTCATTAGTTTCTGTTGGTGAAATTTTTTCGTTCTGTAGGTTTCTTTAGAAAACGTTCGTTTGATAGTTTTTTCTTTTTATTTTAGTTTTCTACGAGGGACCTATTCGTAGTTTTATTTCTTATAGATTAGTCCCTCTATTTCACACTAGCACAAGTTTTTGCTCGTTTGTCCAAATTCGACGAAACCAATGCCAAATTCTTCATAGCAATTTCATCTATCCAGTAAACCAACTTGAACACGTTTTTGAAAATTTTAAATTTGAATTTAGTCCAGATTTGAATGTGATCTTGTTTTGTTCGTATCTTGAGTTTCGTAGCTCCATTTGAGTTGATTCTTTTTGGAAATCGTAGCTAATCACATGTACCTACTGTTAAGATCTAATCCACATAAATATAATGCTGTTAAAATTTGTTTTCTGTTTAGATTAGTTATTTGCTTGTTTTGAGTTTTCTTTGGATCTTTTCTCGTTTTCTCTTTGCAGCCTTTGCTTGAGTGCTTATGTATGCTATTGCTTGTCTACGCTAGATTTTCCGGAGTGTGAAGCTTGTTACCACGAATCCCTAGAGTTCTACGATTTTCAGCAAGGCAAGTTACACTTTGATCATACTTTCCAATACCCAGTTTTTACTATGCATTAGTTTTGCCCCTCAAAGATTTGCATTAGTAGGTTTGGGAACTAGTTGTTTGATTGTAGTAGTTGAGGTAGGAACCTATTACCTTTGATCACCCGGGAATATACGTTATGCTCACATATTGCTTAGCCATGCTCGTAGACGGGGATTGGTTCGTGATTCATGCAAGTTGTGAGAGATAATAATTCTGGACAACATTAAGGTGGCAACTTTAATACACATCTGGGTGGATTGGTTGGGGCACCTGGAGAAACCAGTGTTTGCCCATGGGAATCCCAGAGTACCCGTGTCATTTTCCCTCGGTTCGCCACCCAGGCTCAAAGGGATCATATGACATTTCATGCCTAGAAACTTCCGTGTGCAGCCACAGGCCATTATGGGCTCTGGCATAGTTGAGTAAGTTGTGTGAGCTCTTGAAGAGGTGGACTAGCAGATGTAGGGGAAAGTAGGTGTACCGGTCTACCCAGAGTAGAGAGTTAATGCTTCAGAAATACTATGTCTCGATCTTCCGATCATGGCTGCGGTCAAGTCTTGTGTGGAAAAGTGCGCAACCTCTGTAGAGTGTATAAACTAATCATGGTTAGCCATGTCCCCGATTAAGGACTATTTGAGTATCTAGAAGTGGATATTTATGTTGATCTCATCACTCTATTTAAATAATGTATTGGATTAATGATGATACTTGACTAGTTTTGGGATTTGAGTTGGAGGAACCTTCTCAATATTGATATAAAATTTGTAGTAAATAAAGTCTATTTCTTTATTGTAGGAAAAAATTAGCTTTATGCAAAACAATTAAACTTAGAGCCTCCACCAGCCAAATATGCATGTAGAAATAGTTTCATTCATTTGCTCTACAGTGTAATTTTGCCAGCATATTCCATGTGCTGACCTACACGGCTGCAACGTCTCATGTTGCAGACTTTACCAGCAGAGAATAAGGTGCACTAGGTCGTTGTCATGCACTCAGCTATTCCGTTGGAGTTTGATGGACTCATTTATCTTTGAAGCTTCCTCAATTACTTTATTTAGATGGCCTTCAGCCATATTATTTTTGTAATAAATACTCTTTATGAGGACCTCGATGTAATAAGTGTGTGATTATACTATGTTATAATTCCTCGAGTATTGTGTGTGTCAGCATACCGATGCAGGGATAACACTTAAGCCTAGGGACTTCGGTCCATTAGGATCGTGGTTGCTACAGGTGCCCATCATATGAGCGCATGTGTGGATCACACCATAGGGTTAGTTGTATATTGATAGGACTATGCATTGGACGGCAACCGTGACATAAGCTTCTTCCTAAACATAGATATTGATACAGACGGGATTGAAGCGGGACCAATATATATATTAATGCTATGGTTGGGTTTTACCTTAATGAACGTTAGTAGTTGCAGATGCTTGCTAATAATTCCAATCATAAGTGCGTAGAATTCCAAGTAAGGGACGACATGCTAGCAGTGGCCTCTCCCACAAAAAAACTTGCTATATGTCTAGTAACGTAGTCAATTGCTAAGGGACAATTCTGCAAATCCTACCACCACTAATCCACACTCGTTTTACTAAACTTAATTGTTTCTTTATTTAAACATAACCTACTTTTTATTTTTATTTTCTTTATTATCTTGCAAACCTGTCCACACCTACAAAGTACTTCTAGTTTTATTGTTGTTTCTAGGTAATGCAAACGTTAAGTATGCGTAGAGTTGTATAGGTGGTCGATAGAACTTGAGGGAATATTTGTTATACCTTTAGCTCCTCGTTGGGTTCGACACTTTTATTTATCAAAAAAGGCTATGAATGATCCCCTATACTTGTGGGTTATCAGATATCACTAGGGATGATGTCGTTTTATTTCCATTTGCTATTTTTGGTGGATGTTAACCCTGTTATAGTTAACATTGCCTTTCCATGTAATTATGTAGGGCCACAATTGGCGATGTTGTTTTTGCCATCGAGGTTAGTTGCATCCTATGTCTTATACTCTCTCCATTCTTAAATATAAGTCTTTTTAGGGATTCCAATATGGACTACATACGGAGTAAAATGAGTGAATCTACATTCTAATCTAAACTAAGTCTATATACATCCGTATGTAGTTCATATTGAAATATCTAAAAATACTTGTATTTAGGAACGGAGGGAGAAGTATTTTAATCATTGTACAATTGCAGTTAAGTTTATATCATTTACTGGTTGCCTGTAGGTACATATATCAGCGACATTGATCCACGCTTTGAACCCTTTTGCGTATGGGGCAATGAGATATTTATGAATAATCGTAAAGTGAGGAAACAAAGAATGATTGTTAGGCGAAAGAGACGGGTGATAGGAATTAAACTCTTTATTTACACATTTTTCAAGACGTCAGTGAACTTTTTGATGGTAAGTAATCTGTTGCCTTTCCCCCTGCCCACAACAAGTTACTCTATTAGACATGAATATTTGAAAGTTTTCTCTTTTCAGTGGTTTTCAAAGCAATTTACTGATGATTACCATACAAACTACATGACCGGAGTGGAGGCAACTAAGGTTAAATTATATAATCCACACTATCATGATAATGGTCCAGAAGTCTTTCTAAAGGCGGTGACGCATGGGCGAGAGATGGGCACAAGGGGTTGGAGAAAAGTTGTGCGCGCCTTTGGCATGCAGGAGGGCACATTATGGGCATTCCACTTCTTAACACCATCGACAACCAAAATGATTTACACTTATCTCTTCACCTTTACCGCCTCTAAATATTGTGGTTCATCATAGTTAATTGCAGCCTAATCCTATAATTACAAAACATATTGTATTGAGAATTTTATGTATGGATTGGTTGCTAAATCATTGTGTTGAGAATTGGAAGTCCACGTTTTATAATTCATAATTGTTTCTAATTTGAATAATAAATTATAGGTGAAAATAAAATTAAGTAGGAGGGAATAAAATAATGTATACACAGTTAGAAAGAAAACAGTGTGTGCGATGAAAAAATATAGAACAGACAATTCTTTGACTAGAAACGTTTGCGATGCTCAACGGACGAACACACGGTTTTGTCTCATATGCATGTGCGATTTCCAGTAGTACTACACACGGTTCTGTTCATATGCGTGTGCTGTTCATGGTAATACGACAAACATTTCAAACCTATATGCGTGTGTAATATTTGACAAAAATAAGACAGTGCATATATGGAGCCCATGTGTGATAGGAATACATATCACATACAGTTATAAAATAGACACGTTGGTGATAGTAGAGGCACCGCATGCAGTTTACATTTTTAACTGTGTGCGGCAACGTACCTATCGCAAACACATCAGTAGATTAAATGTTTGTGATATTCACCTTTTCCACACGACTATAGCTGCATAATCGTTTCCTATGTCTTTCGAATTAAAAACGTAACATCGAGGCCTAAGGTGTGGGATAGGCTGCGACTTCTCATATGTTTATTCTATGGAAATCGTGAGTAGCCGCTCGCCTATCCCGATGATTTCTGGTTCATGTGGGAAGGGCCCCCCTGTCTCACACACAGGCAAAGCGATAGTTTAAAACTCCGTCATGGAAAGGGGGTAAAAACTGTTTGTATAACACGTAAAGATACCCGTGTCAAGCTTTGGTTGGTGCATACGTGGATCCCTCCCTGTATTTTTCTCTTCCTTGATGTGCATCCACCATGGTGGTGGATTTGGTTCCAGTGAAGATTAATCTTTTCTTGTCCGATCTGATGTTGTTCCCTAAACTTTATTCTAGTTTGTGCTTCCCCTCTTGTTCCCCTCTTGGTAGCTCGCTGGATATGGTTATCCATCATAAGTGGATTGGTTTGGGACCATGGCAAGTTTATCCTCATAATTTCATGGCTTTGGCCGTGTCTCTCCCCAACGATGCGATCTTGTTCTTCTTATGCGCTGGGAAGATGTCGATCTACACCTCTGATATTGCTCATCCCCTATCATTTTCCCTTTAAACCTCCATCGGAGGCCCGCTCGGCAGTTATTGAAAGTAGGTCGCTTTGGAAGCCTAGTCACGATGATTGTATCTTTCAATAGAGACCACTCTCTGAGACAATAGACTTGGCTGGTTCGCGCATGTTTGTCAACTTCATCTTTGGCATCAACAGATGGCCTCCTTTGGTCCCCGGAGTGATACATCTCAAACGTATCTATATTTTTTTGCTATTATATTAGCATTTTTATATAATTTTCATATAAATTTATATTATTTTATGGACTAACCTATTAATTAAGTGCCCAGTGTCTATTCATGTTTTCTGCTTGTTTTTGGTTTCGCAGGAAACCAATATCCACAGAGGTCAAAATATGTTGCTGACTCAACACGATTTTTTTGTCAACAAAAACACCGAAATCTTCGGGAGACATCATGTCACATCCCAAACTTTTCCTAAATTTTAGATCTGAACTTAGAAGCATATGCATCCATGTTTTCCTTGAATATTTGGTTTTTGAAACAAACATGACAAATTCTTGAAACTTAAATCATTTAAAGTTTAGTAGATGGCCATAATGTTTTCACAAAAATAAGTTTTTTAGAAATATGCATAAGGGCAGGAAAGGAATTTCCTAAGATTAATATTTGTCCTATTTTGGTTGTGTCAACCGGGGTTTGAAAATAATTTGAATTGGAAAAATTAAACTATGGGTAAAACACTGGATAAAAAAAATAAAACAGAAAACAAAAAATAAAAGGGAAATAATGTGCAAAAGGGCCCAATAGTATTTGACAAAAATAGTTTTGTCAAAATCCATAAATAAATGTCCGTGCAACCATAAATATTCAAAAATGATGTTAGAGAAATTTTCTTACTGGAAGAAAAATAATAACTCAAATTTAATTCACACAAACAGGGGAGAAAAGAAAAGAAAAACTAGCCAACCAGTCCAACAAAGGCCCACCTAGCCAGCGGAGCCCGCACGGCGCCACTCTCTCTCTCACTGACATGCGGGCCCCACCTGTCAGCTTCACGTCAACCTCAGGAGACTGTCACCCAACACACACGCCAACGATCTCCACGCTGCGGGTCCATCGTGCATGCCAGACCCAACCACCCTGCCCTATAAATACCCCCGATCCCCTCCGTACTAAGAATTTTATGTATGGATTGGTTGCTGAATCATTATGCTGAGAATTTGAATAATAAATTACAGGGAAAAATAAAATTAAGCAGGAGGAAATAAAATAATGTACAGTCGGTTAGAAAAAAACAGTGTGTGCGATGGAAAAATATAGAACAGACGATTCTTTGACTAGAAACGTTTGCGATGCTCAACGAACGAACACACGGTTTTGTCTCATATGCGTGTGAGATTTCTAGTAGTACCACACACGGTTTTGTTTATATGTGTGTGCGGTCCATGGTAATACGACAAACATTTCAAACCTGTATGCATGTGTAATATTGGACAAAAATAGGACAGTGCATATATGGAGCCCGTGTGTGATAGGAATACCTATCGCACATAGTTATGAATAGACACATTGGCGATAGTAGAGGCACCGCACGCAGTTTATATTTTTTAACTATGTGCGACAACGTACCTATCGCAAACACATTGGTAGATTAAATGTTTGTGAAATTCACCTTTTCCACACGACTATAGCTGCATAATCGTTTCGTATGTCTCTCGGATTAGAAACGCAACATCGAGGCCTAATGTGTGAGATAGGCTGCGACTTCTCATACGTTTATTCTATGAAAATCTTCAGTAGCCGCTTGCCTATCTGCGACAGTTTCTGGGTCATGTGGGAAGTACCCCCGTATCGCACACATAGGCAAAGCGACGGTTTAAAACTCCGTCGCGGAAAGGGGATAAAAATCATTTGTATAGCACGTAACGGTACCCGTGTCAAGCTTTGGTTGGTGCATCTGTGGATCCCTCCCTGTATTTTTCTCTTCCCCGATGTGCAACCACCATGGTGGTGGATTTGGTTCCAATGAAGATTAATCTTTTCTTATCCGATCTGATGTTGTTCCCTCAACTTTATTCTAGTTTGTGCTTCCCCTCCTGTTCCCCTCTTAGTAGCTCGCTGGATCTGGTTATCCATCATAAGTGGATTGGTTTGGGACCACGGCATGTTTATCCTCACAATTTCATGGCTTTGGCCCTGTCTTTCGCGAGTGATGCGATCTTGTTCTTCTTATGCGCTGGGAAGATGTTGATCCACACCTCTGATATTTCTCAACCCCTATCATTTTCCCTTTAGACCTCCATCGGAGGCCCGCTCGGCAGTTATTGAAAAAGTAGGTCGCTTTGGAAGCCTAGTCGCGATGATTGTATCTTTCTATGGAGATCTCTGTCCGAGACAATAGACTTGGCTGGCTCGCGCATGTTCTTCAACTTCATCTTTCCCATCAACAAATGGCCTCCTTTGGCCCCTTGAGTGATATGTCTCAAATGTATCTTTATTTTTTTATGCTATTATATTAGCATTTTTTATAATTTTTATATAAATTTATATTATTTTATGGACTAACCTATTAATTAAGTGTCTGGTGTCTGTTCATGTTTTCTGCTTGTTTTTGGTTTCGCAGGAAATCAATATCAATGGAGGTCAAAATATGTTGCTGATTAAACACAATTTTTTGTCAACAAAAACACTGAAAGCTTCGGGAGACATCGTGTCACATCCCAAATTTTTCCTAAATTTTAGATGTGAACTTAGAAGCATATGCATCCATGTTTTCCTTGCATATTTGGTTTTTGAAACAAACATGACAAATTCTTAAAACTTAAATCATTTAAAGTTTAATAGATGGCCAAGAATTTTTCACAAAAATAAGTTTTTTCAGAAATATGCATAAGGGCATGAAAGGAATTTCGTAAGATTAATATTTGCCCTATTTTGGTTGTGTGAACCCGGGGTTTGAAAATAGTTTGAACTAGCGGGGTTACCCGCGCATTTGCGCGGCTAGACCTCCTATCTTGGTGGTGCTTTCTACCTTGTTCTTTCCCCTGCATGAGCACTTATATAAAAGAATTTGTGGTTGAAAATTTGGTTATCTACAACAAAAGCTTATAAGAGACAGGGCCTATATATGTCCAGCAGTGCCAAGCAATAGGCTTTGGTACTAATCTATATTTTTCTGTGTTCAGCCTTTTTTCATCCATTTTCATTTATCTTTCCACCTAATATATTTTGGGGATTTTCACCAAGAAAAATCTGAAGATTCAAGATTTGTAACCATATCTCAACACCGGCCATGTAGTGTTTGTATGTTCTGTTAGCTGATTGTCGTATATCCACTTGTCAATATATGTTCTTCCACGTGTTCTCATCATAGAGTGAATATCTACATGACTTCTCACTATAAACAGATGTTGTCAGTGAATGCGGAAAAAATTCTAAAACATTCTCTCACTTGGGCTCGCCGGAGCTTCTCACCTCAGATAGTGCCCATTCATTTTGAATGTATGTGTATTTTTAAGGAAATTGAAACTATTTATTTCATATTTGACATACATGAGTGTTTTCATATAACGTTCTCTATGATTCAATCAATAATAGATATATTTGGTCTTGTTTCCTCTACTGATATTTATTGCTGTTAAAGTCACTGGTGTGTGTTCGCCGATGACTAATGGCAGTAAAGTTTGTGTCGTACAACATGTATCCATTTCATCAGTAATTAAATTCCTAAATTTCATGTCCTCTTCTGCTATCTGTCTCACCATTATCGGTCTTGCAATTACGATTCTAGATAGCACAGTATCATGCATGTCCATCTTCTATGCATGCTTCTAGATGCTTGTGACAATGTCCTCTCACCCTAAGTATTTATGTTGTAGTCCAAGTGATTGTTGGTGTATATTCATCAAAAAAGGTATTAAATTATGTCCTATCGAAGTTCATCATAGATTCTTTTTATCGTTCCTGTTGTTCTGCACAAACTTATATTATTCTAGAGTGTATTCGGACTATAATTTATTTGAGTTTTAATTTCATGTTCATACATACATCTTAATTTAAGAACTATAGTTCAATTTTATATAACGGAATTATACTTAATAATTAGATATTAATTTATATAATTTCATGTTCAACTTTGTGGGCTAAATTTTATATTTAAGCACTATAGCTGAATTTTTCTATTCATACAAATATATTCGATATTTTAGTTACTGTTTATTATATGCAATTCACATATAAATCAAGTTCTTCTCTTTGTGACTTTGTGTATCAAAGAAGAGACATATCTAGCTTTTTTTTTGCGAAAATCCCAAAAAAAATATCAACCATGATCAATTGTATTTGGTGTCTGTTTGGATTTTTTGCAGTACAATTTTCCTTTGTCTTTTTAGCGGTAACTATTTTTCTTTAATGGATGGCCGTTTGCATGGGAACATACTGGGCAAATTCTGCTTGTGCATGTACGTGTGCTACGTGTATGGAGGCTAGGCTTTGTAGTACATATTTTCTTGTAGGTAAGAAGATTTATATGTTTATGATTGTCCCATCCAGAAACCTTCTTGCAACTTTATTTTCTAATGTGCATGGTCTAGTTTTGTGACGTGCCCAAACTGAACTCTGCTTGTATGTGTCATCTGTGCTTGTTTATTTATTCCGTATAGGCCTTTTCATAGTTTTTTTGGAAGGCTTTTTAAATATGTATGTATCCATGCATGTCAGACGTATCAATGATGGCCTTGTACATAGTTTTATTTTTTGAACCCTACATGCTCTTTATTCTCTTTTTTCTGTTGCCCGTGCGTTTTACTCTTCTTTTATCCAATCTGATGCAGCGTGACAAAGTGGGCTGATTGATTCAAGTGAGTACGTGCCGGCTGGCATATGTAGCCTAGCGTATGGGAATTGGACTGCCACCCATCGTTTTGTTTATTTTTAAATCAACTCATCGCTTTGCTTGGCAGTCATGTAACGTACGGGATATGGAGACGTGGATACGCGATTACTTATTTCTAGCAAATCACAACCATTCTTTTGAGCCTTTTTTCTATTGTTATATCTAAACCGTTCGTTTTCTATCGTTTTAATAATATAATAGATTGGGAAAAGTAAACTATGGGCAAAACACTGGATAAAAAATAAAACAAAAAACAAAAATAAAAGGGAAATAATGTGCAAAAGGGCCCAATAGTATTTGACAAAAATAGTTTGTCAAAATCCATAAATAAAATGTTCATGCAACCATAAATATTCACAAATGATTTTGTGGAAATTTTGTTACTACAAGAAAAATAATAATTCAAATTTAATTCAGAGAGACAGGGAGAAAAGAAAAGAAAAACCAGCCAACCAGTCCAACAAAGGCCCAGCTAGCAAGCGGAGCCCGCGCCGCACCGCTCTCTCTCTCACTAACATGCGGGCCCCACCTGTCAGCTTCACCTCAACCACAGGCAACTGTTGCCCAATGCACATGCTGACGATATCCGCACTGCGGGTTCATCATGCACGCCAGACCCAACCACCCTGCCCTATAAATACCCCCAGATCCCCTCCATTGAAACCCCTCACCTATTTCACCGAAGCGTCGTTGGACTGCTTGCGACATCGCCATACTCTCCGCCTTGATGGAGAGACCTTAGGCCAAAATCCGGCAATCCCCGACTATCCCACGACCACTCGAACGCACCACGTGGACCGCCGCTCCATGTCGGTCCTCCTGGATATCTGACGCGGCTTGAACTATGTCGGTATTTCCCCAAAGAGGAAGGGATGATGTAGCACAACAACGGTAGGTATTTCCGTCAGTGATGAGACCAAGATTATTGAACCAGTTGGAGAACAAAGCAACACAATGTAAACGGTACCTGCACACAAAGAACAAATACTTGCAACCCAACGTGCTAAAGGGGTTGTCAATCCCTTTTGGGTAACGGCGCCAGAAATTGGCACGTGGATGGGAGATTAATTCTAGTAAATTGGATAGATAGATCTTGAATTAATGCAAAATAAAATAAAGTGCAGCAAGGTACTTTTAGGTTTTTGGAAATATAGATCTAAAAATAAAAGCGAATAAAAATAGATCTCGAAGGCAAATATGATAAAGAAGAGACCTGGGGGGCGTAGATTTCACTAGTGGCTTCTCTCGAGAAAAATAGCATACGGTGAGTAAACAAATTATTGTTGGGAAATTCATAGAACTTCAAATAATTATGACGATATCCAGGCAGTGATCATTATATAGGCATCACGTCTAATATTAGTAGACCGACTCCTGCCAGCATCTACTACTATTACTCCGCACATTGACCGTTATCTAAAATGCATCTAGTGTATTAAGTTCATGCAGAAATGGAGTAATGCAATAAGAACGATGACATGATGTAGACAAGATCTATTCATGTAGGAATAGACCCCATCTTGTTATCCTTAATAGCAACAATACATACGTGTCATTTCCCTTTCTGTCATTGGGATTGAGCACCGTAAGATCGAACACATCACAAAGCACCACTTCCCATGGCAAGAAATATCAATCTAGTCGTCCTAACTAAACCAAAGATTCGAAGAATAAATACAAGGCTATAAGTAATCATGCATATAAGAGATCAAAAGACTCAAATAACTTTCATGGATAAAAACATAGATCTGATCATAAACTCAAAGTTCATCGGATCCCAACAAACACACCGTAAAAAGAGTTACATCAAATAGATCTCCAAGAGACCATAGTATTGAGAATCAAAAAAGAGAGAGAGAGAGGAAGCCATCTAGCTACTAACTGCGGACCCGTAGGTCTACAATGAACTACTCACACATCATCGAAGAGGCGCCAATGAGGATGATGAACCCCTCCGCGATGGTGTCTAGATTGGATCTGTGGTTTCTGGAACATGCGGCGGCTAGAATTGTTTTTCGTCGACTCCCTTAGGGTTTCTGAAACATTGGGGTATAGAGCAAAGAGGGAGTGTGGGAGGCCACCAAGGTGGGCAAAACCCACCAGGGCGCGCCTCGCCCCCCCAGGCGCGCTCAGGTGGGTTGTGCCCCCACGGGGCACCCCTCTGGCACTTCTTTGGCCCATCATGTATCTTCTGGCCCAGAAAAATTCTCCAAAAAGTTTCGCTGCGTTTGGACTCCGTTTGGTATTGATTTTCTGTGAAGTAAAAAAGAAGCAAAAAACAACAGCTGGCACTGGGCACTATGTCTATAGGTTAGTCCCAAAAAATGATATAAAAGTGTTATAAAGTGATAGTAAAACATTCAAGAATGATAATATAACAGCATGGAACAATAAAAAAATTATAGATAAATTGGAGACCTATCAATATCATCCACACACCTAGAGCCCACTGAAATGTCAAATTCTTCAGAGCCTGAAGCTAGACGACGCTGCCATCATGATTCTGCTGAGCTCCGTGAGCCTTTTGTCCGCCCACCTTGCCCAAACTTCTTTCCACGCTCACGCTCATCTTCTTGACCACTTGATTCACCTCATTTCACCCAGAAATGTGCACGCTGTTGATGCCCGAAGCTCTCCGTTGCCGTGCTCAACTATATATAGAAGCCCTTCACTGCCATCCACCTAGGCGTCAACCAAGGCGACCAGGAGTATCACCGGTGTCATCTGCACCCTGTTGACCACCTCACAGCCGCTAGGGAGCATTAGAGCATCGAGTTCGAGAACATCTGAGCCGTGCCTTGGATCTCTGGCAAACTTCTGGTGACCTAGACTCCACGGTGAGCTTCGATCTGTTAGCGGCCGTCCGATCTTGATCCAAGACGTAAAACTAGATCACTTAAATGAACCGGTATGTTCAGATGACGCCCGTTAGCTCTAGATCTAACGATGTGTTTAATTTTATTTCGAATCAGTATCAGCAAATCAAAGAGCACCACATATACAACCTTATCCCAAACATTATCCAGAACAATTTTGTTCAATTTAAATAAATGACAATTTTACAAAAAGGCCCTTGGAACTTCAAAACATCATAACTACTTATTCTGATATACAAATTGAGTGATTCTTGTTGCGGATTAAACCTTAGGAGATGAACTTTCTATACAATTTTGGAAAAAGTAAATTTGAAAATTTCAAATAGAATGGTTTAAAACTTAAAATGGGCATAACTTTAAGAATATAAAACCAAATGGAATGGTTCTTTTTGCAAGGTAAAACGAGTGAGTTGTAGTTTAACTTAGTACACTCTTTGATATTTTTAGGAATTATGTAAAATAGTGTCTTAATAGAACTTAAACATGACTAGTTTCACACATTATTGGAATTAGTTAAGGCTACATTTTTTTTGGTAAAATAACCAAATTTTATAAATTAAATTATAGACTTGTTTTGGAACTTAATAGAGCATCTAATAAAATTATTTTGGTATAAATTGCATGATAACCTTGAAACATAATTTAGAATTAATACTTGGTCCAAGTTAAATTCAAATAGGCAAACATCTACTCAAATTGGATAATCAAATAGAAGGAACCAAACTCAAAACATACCAACACCTTGTGATGAGTGATTGCTTCCTATTGCATCCATGCAAGTATTTCCTTTGCATGAATCGAGTTCTTATGATTACTATGTGTTATTTTTTTCGACAATGTTAGATTACGAGGAGTGCAACCCCTCTGACTATGAGGAGTGCACTAGTGACAACAACAACCAAGGAAAGTTCCACTTTGACCATGCTACCTAATATTTTCATGTGTATTATAATTGTCATGATGTGTGTGTGAGTTTACGATGCTAAATTTTGTACAACCCAGCAGTTGAGAACTTAGGTCAAAACTAACCCTGACCTTGTAACCATTGAGTAGTTGCTTAGCTGCTATGACGTGGATTGGGAAAGCGACAAATTATTTTTCAAGACTACAACCTCATGGTTGACTACTTAACTACAACTTAATTAAGGAATCGATATGGGTGGATTGGTGTTGATTGGGTCATCGGACTATAGACATTGGTTGGGAATGCCACCCAAGTATCAAAGGGATTGTGCGGGTTCAGAGTTGAGTAGCTTCCATGTGTAACCGTGAGTCAATATGGGCTCTATATTGACCAAGTATGTTGTGGGAACCCTCCCCGACATAACTAGCAGATCTAGGTGTGTAGGTTGAATTGAATCTGCTAGTGGGAGAGGGCTACTACTTCCCAAAAGTCTTGTCTTAATCTACCTAGCTACTTCACAAGCGAAGTTTACTAGCAAGAGGGTGTGACCAAGAATCACGGGTAAAGTACACAAACCTCTGGCGAGTGCAAAAGCTGATCATGATTAGCCGTGTCCCCGGTTACGAGCAACTTTTGAGCAACTCACTATGAATTGCTGATACATCTCCAACATATCTATATTTTTTTATTGTTTCATCCTATTATATTATCAATCTTGTATGCTTTATATGTCATTTTGTATTGTTTTTATGGAATAACCTATTAACTTTGTGCCCAATGCCAACTCCTGTTGTCTGCATATTTTTAGTTTTCCAGAAAATTCATACTAATCAAAGTCCAAACAATATGAAACTTTTTGACAATTTTTCTAGACCAAAAGAGACCCTAGCAGCTGCGGGAGGAGTCCAGATGATGCACGATGGAGCCACAAGGCAGGGGGCACACCATGCGGGGTAGGGTGCAACCAAGTGCTTTGTGGGCCCCTTCTGCCTCCATTTGACCTAATTCTGATGCTATAAATTCCCATATATCCATAAACCACTAGGAAATGTCCTGAAACCATTTTATCACTGCCACAGGTCTCTGTTCTTCTGTGATCCCATTTGAAGGCCTTTTCTAGTACTCTACCGGAGGTGGAAACCAGTGGGGAGGCAATATTCATCGACCTTGCTGCCTCCATGATGATGTGTGAGTATTTCCCATATGACCCCTACGCTCTCTCTTTTGATCTTCAATACAATGATATCATCTGCGATCAATCCGATGTAAACTTTTACGGTGTGTTTGTTGGGATCTGATGAATTGTGAGTTTATGATCAGATTATTCATAGAAAGTATTTGAATCTTTTTCTGAGATTATTTTATGTGTGGTTTTATAGCCTTTATTTCTCTCCGGCAAATTAGATCGATTTTTCTTCAGTAGGAAAGGTGCTTGGTAGTAGGTTCAATGTTGTGGTGTCCTTACTCCATGACAGGAGGAGTTGCAAGGCACGTATTTGTATTATTGCTACTAAGGATAAAATGATGGGGCTATAACATATTAATTGATCTTGCTTTGTCTACATTATGCCATCTTGCTTAAAGCATTACTTTGTTTGTTATGAACTTAATACTTAGATATCCATGCTGGATAGCGGTCTTGGGGTGGAGTAATAGTAGTAGGCGTTAGTAAGTTTAACAGTCTACTTATCACTAACGTAATGCGTATGTATTAATCATGCCATGAAGAATCGTCATAACTATGCACTATTATATCAATTGCCCAACAATAATTTGTTTACTCACCGTTGCTATGCTCATGAGAGAGATGCCTCTAGTGAACCTATGGCCCCCGAGTCCATCTTCCATATGTAATAAAACCCTAGATTTCCTTGCTTTTTAATTTTAATTTTATTTTATTTAATCTATCTAACACTATCAGATTTAATCCTTGGAATTGGCGAGAACAAGGGGATTGACAACCCTCTTGCCTTTGTTGGGTGCAAGCATTTGCTTTGTGTGTGTGTGAGTGCATGTGTGTGTGTGTGCATGTATCACTTACCTTGTTTGTGTGGTGTCTCCTACTGGTTCGATAAACCTTGGTTCTTAACCGACGGAAATACTATCTGCTACTATACTACGTCACCCTTCCTCTTTGGGAAAATCCCAACACTATCACAAGTAGCAATTGTCAGCTTGATCTCATCCCCTCTTCTAATTAAAATAGATGGGTTGAACCAATGGGGAGTATGGACCAACCCATATGCCTGGATTGAGATTAGGAGAATCATCTAGGGGATCGGTTTAGGGAAGCCATGTGAGACGGAGGGCCCACATCCTCAGTTGCATTATGGATGATCGTGTAAGACGATTGTCTAGGACTAATGTGTGAGATGGTATGTCCAACTATTAGAGTAGACCATGCTACTTGTGAGCTGCGTTGGGATTTCCTCGAAAAGGAGAGGATGATGCAGCATAGTAGAGATAAGTATTTCCCTAAGTTAAGAACCAAGGTTATCAATCTAGTAGGAAAACCATACAGAACCACGTTAGCAGCACCTGCCACACAAAAGCTACTTGCACCCAACGCAAACGAGAGGGTTGTCATTCCCCTTGGTGGTTATTTGCAAGGATCAAATCTCGTAGTGGTAGATAGATAAAATAAAATACAAAACAAAATAAAGGTAATAAAATTGCAACGAGGCATTTTTGGATTTTATACATGATAAAAGTAGATTCGGGGGGGGGGGTGTAGTTTTCACTATAGGCTTCTCTCTTGAACATAAAGCATGCAGTGGGTAAACAAATTACTGTTGGGCAATTGATAGAAAAGCACATAGTTCTGACAATATTGAAGGCAGATCGTGTATATAGGCATCACGTCCGAGAAAAGTAGAGGGACTCCTGCCTGCATCTACTACTACCACCCATCGACCAGTATCCAACATGCATCTAGGGTATTAAGTTAATAAAAACAAAGTAACGCCTTAAGCAAGATGACATGATGTAGACAAAGTAAATCAAAGCAATATGAATAAACTCCGTCGTTTTATCCTTAATGGCAACAATATAAATACATGTCCTTTCCCTTTTTTTCACTGGGATGAAGCACCACAAGATTGAACCCATTACAAAGCACCTCTCCCTTTGGAAGATAAATCAATCTAGTTGGTCAAACCAAACATATAGATCGGAGAGAAATACAAAGCTATAACAATCATGCATAAATAAGTTCAGAGAGAATCAAATATTTCTCATGAATAATTGGATCATAAAATCACAATTCATCAGATCCTAACAAACACACCACAAAAGAGAATTACATCAGATAGAACTCCAAGAAGATCTGGGAGAACATGGTATTGAAGATCAAAGAGAGACAAGAAGCCATCTAGATACTAACTATGGACCTGTAGGTTTGTGGTAAACTACTCACACATCATCAGAAGGGCGGTAAGGTTGATGTAGAATCCCTCCGTGATCGATTCTCCCTCTGGCAGAGTACCAGGAAAGGCCTCCAATGGGATCGCGGACAAAAAAATATTTGCGGCGGCAGAAAAAGTGTTTTGGGTGGCTCTCTAGTATATTGGAAATATTTGAGAATTTATTGAAGTGTAATTAGGTCAAGAGGTGCCACGAGGGGCCCACAAGCCTGGGGCACCCATGGGTGCTCTTAGCGGGATTGTCGCTGCCTTGTGGTTCTTCTGCTCTTCTCCCTAACCTTCTAGGGTCTCTCCGGGTCCAATTTTTTTTCAAAAAGTTTCGTTTGAACTCTGTTTGGTATTGATTTTCTAAAAACCAAAAGCAAGCAAAAAACAGCAACTGGCACTAGGCACTAGGTTAATAGGTTAGTACCAAAATATTATATATAATTGCATATAAAAACATCCAAGATTGATACTACAATAGCACAGAACAATAAAAAATTATAGATTCATTGAAGGCGTATCAAGCATCCCCAAGCTTAAATACTGCTTGTCCTCGAGTAGGTAAATGACAAAAATAAATTTTTTTATGTGGAATGCTACCTAACATGTTCATCACATAATCTCTCTTTTATGGTAACAATATTAAGATCTAAATTGTTCAAAGCAATAGTCTATAATTTGATGTAAAGACATCAATACTCAGGCATACTAAGAAACAATCATGTCTTTCAAAATAAAAACGCTGAAGAACGTTATCCCTACAAATCCATATAGTCTTGTCATGCTCCATCTTCTTAACACAAAGTATTTATCATGCACAACTCCGATGACAAGCCAAGCAATTGGCTCATACTTTTTAATGCGCTTCAGCTTTTTCAACCCCCACGCAATACATGAGCACAAGCCATGGATATAGAACTATGGGTGGAATAGAATGCGGTGGTAGAGATTAATAAGGGGAAGTCAAAAAGGAAGATAGTCTCACATCGATGCGACTAATCAACGGGATATGGAGATGCCCATCAATTGATGCCAATGCAAGGAGTAGGGATTGCCATGCAACAGATGCACTAAGAGCTACAAGTATATGAAAGCTCAACATGAAAACTAAGTGGGTGTGCATCCAATTTGCTTGCTCATGAAGACCTCGGGCATTTGAGGAAGCACATCATCAGAATATTCAAGCCAAGTTCTATAATGAAAAATTCCCACTAGTATATGAAAGTGACTACATATGAGACTCTATATACAAACATGGTGCTACTTTGAAGCATAAGTATGAAAAAGGATAGTAACATTGCCCCTACCCTCTTTCTCTCAATTTGGGGCTCTTTTTAGCCCCTATTTTTATATTTTTATTTATTTATTTATTTCCTCACTGGGACAATGCTCTAATAATGATGATCATCATACTTCAATTTACTTACAACTCGATATTACAACTTGCTAAAACTGAAAAACATATGACTCTGTATGAATGCCTCAGGCAGTGTATGAGAATGTGCCATGATCTAGCATAACATGTATAAAAAGTGATGAACGGTGGCTGAGCCACAAATACTATGTCAGCTATATGATCATGCAAAGCAACATGACAATGATGATTGATACGTCTCCAATGTATCTATAATTTTTTATTGTTCCATGCTGTTATATTATCATTCTTCGATGTTTTACAATCATTTTATAGTCATTTTATATCATTTTTTGCTACTAACCTATTGGCATAGTGCCCAGTGTGCTATTTTTTACATCGGAGGAAATCAATATGAAACAAAGTCCACACGCAACGAAACTCCAAGAGGATTTTTTGGGCCAGAAGAAAGCCAATGAGCCAAGGAAGCACCTGGGGTGCTGCTCGAGGGGATCATCACCCACCAGGGCACGCAGGGAGGCCCATGCGCGCCTAGGTGGGTGTTGCCCACCTTGGGTGCTCCCTGAACCGCCTCTTCGCTCTATAAATACCACAATATTCCAGAAACCATAGGGGAGTCGATGAAATATTGATCCAGCCACCGCAGAGTCCAGAACCACCAAATCCAATCTATACACCGTCATGGAGGGGTTCACCACTTTCATTGGTGCCTCTCCTATGATGCGTGAGTAGTTCTTTGTAGACCTACGGGTCCGTAGTTAGTAGCTAGATGACTTCCTCTCTCTCTTTCTTTATTATCAATACAGTATCCTCTTGGAGATCCATATGATGTAAGTCTTTTTGCGGTGTGTTTGTTGGGATCAGATGAACTTTGAGTTTATGATCAGATCTATGTTTTTATCCATGAAAGTTATTTGAATCTTCTTTGATCTCTTATATGCATGATTGCTTGTAACCTCATATTTCTTTTCTGATATTTGGGTTTTGTTTGTCCAACTTGATCTATTTATCTTGCAATAGGAAGAGGTGCTTTGTAGTGGGTTCGATCTTACAGTGCTCGATCCCAGTGAAAGAAGGGGAACCAATGTGTATGTATCGGTTCTACTAGCGATAACAAGATGAGATCTATATCTCCGCAATAGATAAATGGATCTTGTCTACATCATGTCATCGTTCTTATTGCATTACTCCGTTTTATCAGGAACTTAATACACTAGATGCATGCTGGATAGCGGTCGATGTGTGGAGTTAGATGCAGGAAGGAGTCGGTCTACTAATCTTGGACGTGATGCCTATATAATGATCATTGCCTAGATATCATCATGATTATTTGAAGTTCTATCAATTGACCAACAGTAATTGTTTTCCCACCATTTGCTATTTTTCTAGAGAGAAGCAACTAGTGAAACCTACGACCCCCGGGTCTCTTTTCATCATATTTGCCTTTGCGATCTATTTTCTCTTGAATTTATTTTCAGATCTATTAAACTAAAAAATACAAAAATACCTTCCTGCACTTTATTTATTTTGCGATCTATTTATCCTATATATTACAACTTTTTCCCATCTCCATGCCAATTTCTGGCGCCGTTACCCGAAAGGGATTGCCAACCCCTTTAACACGTCGGGTTGCGAGTATTTGTTATTTGTGTGCAGGGGCTGTTTATGTTGTGGTGCTTGGTTCTCCTAATGGTTCGATAACATCGGTCTCATCACTGAGGGAAATACCTACCATCGCTGTGCTGCATCATCCATTCCTCTTTGGGGAAATACCGACGTAGTTCAAGCAAGCATCAAAAGGAATTTCTAGCGCCGTTGCCGGGGAGGATGTTCAAAAGGTTCTTAATCACAAATATCATCTCCTCGCAATTTACATTATTTGCCATTTGCCTCTTCTTTTCCTCTCCCCCACTTCACAAAAAATTGCCGTTTTATTTGCCCTCTTTTTTGTTTGCCCTTTTCTCGTTAGATCTCATGTTTACTTGTGTTGCCATGTGCCTTCTTTTTGCTTGCATCTTCACTTGTTAAAAATTTATTGTTATGGATCCTCATCCACTTGATAATCTTTTCAAATGAGCTGATTATGTTGAACCAATTGCTAGTGAGTTGAGTGCACTTGATTATCTCTATGAAGTTTTTCTTGAAATTTGTGAATCAAAAAATTGTGATGAAGTGCTTTATGAAGTGATTCACGATAGATCTTGGAATGAAAAGCATGATTGCAATATGTTACTATAAATTCTATTAATGTCAATCATAGTTTTAAATAGCCGGCTATAGCTCCGCTATAGGCTTTTCAGTAGGGTGCCCCTAAATGGTCGTCTTCACAAATAGCTCGTTATAGCCCGCTTTAGCCCACTATAGCTCCGCTATAGCTGATTTTGAGGCACACAACTATTTTCCATAGCCCGCTATTTAAAATGTTAATGTCAATTATGTTAATGATATGCAAAACCCCAAGCTTGGGGATGCTAGTTTTGCTATGTCCACTACTTCTTGCAATGATCTTGATTGGGGTGATTCTTCGTATGATCTTGAAAATTTATTTAAGCCCCATGATGAATATGAGATTGATAATAGTGTTTGCAGTAATATTGAAAGTGGGTTTGGAAGAGTGTCAAATTTAGACCCCACATATTTGGAGAATATTCAATCTTATGAAATTTTTGATAAAAATGGGTTTGGAGAGGTCATGACTTTAGTTAATGTTAATCCCACTATTTTGAAAGAGTGTCAACTTCGCATGCATGTGGATCGTGTTCAGAATATTTTATGTGATAGCTATTTTGTTGAATTTGCTTATTATCCTACATGTAATTACTATGAGAGACGAAAATATGGTTGTAGAAATTTTCATGTTACTAAATTACCTCTCTTCATGTTGAGATTGCTATTGTCTCTTTCTTCTTCCTTGCATACGCTAGATGTTTCTTGTCTTGATTATTTGGTTGCCTACAAAATGCCTATGCATAGGAAATATTTTAGACATAAATGTGTTTGTCACATGTTTTATGATGCTCTCTGTGTGCTTCAATTCTTGTCTTTCATGTGAGCATCATTGAAATCTCATGCCTATCTTAATGGCTATAAAAGAAGAGCTTGTTGGGAGGCAACCCAACGAATAAAATAATTTTTTTATTTTTGATTTATGTTATTGTGTGTTAGCATAATTATGCTACTGTTATGATTGTGTTTTTGTGTGTTTTAATTAGTGTTTGTGCCAAGCAAGACCTTTGGGAAGACTTGGGTGAAAGTTTATTTGATCTTGCTGAAAAACAGAAACTTTTGTGCTCATGAGATTATCTGTCATTTTTATTAGAAAAGTGATTTTGAGTTGATTCTTTTCGAAGAAGATTAATATACAAATTCCTCACGTCCACCAATTTATTTCAGAACTTTTGGAGTAACAGAAGTATTAGAAATATTCATATTGCTACAGACTGTTCTGTTTTTGATGGATTCTATTTTCTTTGCATTGTGTGTTTGTTTTGATGATTCTATGGTTTTATTTGATCAGTTTTGCCATAGAAAAGTTGAAATACAGTATATATAATGAAAAAACAAAATAAGAATAGGTTTTCTACAGTACTTATAGTAGTGGTTTGGTTTCTTATACTAATGGATCTCACAAAGGTTTTGTTTGAGTTTTGTGTGATTGAAGTTTTCAAGTTTTGGGTTATCTTACGATGGATGAAGCAACAAGGATAAGCAAAAGGCTAAGCTTGGGGATGCCCGAGGGAACCCAAGATAATATTCAAAGAAGTAGCAAGCAACTAAGGTTGGGGATTCCCCCGAGTGGCATCCCCGCTTTCTTCTAACAACCATCGGTATTTTACTTGAAACTATATTTTTATTCGTCACATAATATGAGTTTTGCTTGGAGCGTCTTGTATGATATGAGTCTTTGCTTGTTTTGCTTTGTGTTTTAAGTGTTGAATCCTTGCTGGACACACCTTTTTGGAGAGAGCCAAAAATTATGCAATGCTTGCTCCTATGCTTCACTTAGATTTTTAGAGCCATGGATGTGCTCTAGTACTTCACTAATATCTTTTTGAGCACGATTGTGCTTCATTAATTTTGAAGAAATGATCTCATGCTTTACTTAGATTTGATTGGGAGTTAGTAAATTTTTAAGAAATTCTCTCTTGCTTCACTTAGATTATTTTGAGAGAAAGAAAAAATTATGCTCATGTTCTTCACTTATATTTGTTTGAGCTTATCAAAAGCAACATATGAAAATAGTCCCAAAGTGATAGATATCCAAGGAGGATATAATAAAAACTTTCATGAAGATCATTGGACAAAATAAAATTGATTCTTATTAATGGTTTTGAGATATGACGATATGATATGTGAGTCATGTTGATGAGTAATTGTGCTTTAGTAAGAATATTGATGTTAAGGTTTGTGATTCCCTATGCAAGCACGAAAGTCAATAGTTATGCAATGAAATTTATAATATGGTGCATTATTCGGTGTTACTTATCCTACTTGGGCACGAAAGTCAATATTTTTGCTTTTTGGTTGGTCGCTTATCAATCTTTTTGCTAGCCTTCATTTTGCACTAAATATGATCACTACTTGTGCATCCAAAACCCTTTAAACCAATTTTTCCATATGAGAACACTATACCTACCTATATGCGGTATTTCCATGCCGTTCTAAGAAAATTTGCATGTGCCATCTCTAATGTTCAAAATAAATTTCTCTTTTGTGTGCTCTACTACTCGCAAGGCGGTAAAGGGTAGCCAATATTTTCCATGCTAGATGTGTCATTCTCACGATGAGTGTTTATTCACTTGTTATTGCACGAGAGTACGTCAAAGGTACTAGGGATGCACAGTCTCGAAATGAATAATGAATGTACTTTATGTTGTCAAATAATAAATTCCTTGGAAAGTGTTGGTATGGAGGGCACCTGTGGATACGGTTAGCCATGGAAAGTGAAAGTTATGGTGGAAAAAGGAATAAACTTTATTTTCTCTTTGGGAATTGCCTATGATGTATCTAGCATGGAAAGTGTTGGGATGCTCCAAGTCATTTTTGTTGGTGGGATGCCTCTCAAAAATAATTTTATCTCCAATTTAAGCTTTGAGCTCTAGCACCTCTAAAAATCACTACTTCCCTCCGCGAAGGGCCTTTCTTTTATTTATGCAATTTTTATTTTGAATTTGAGTCTCCACCTTCTATTATAAAGCACCAACTAAGGGGCACTATGATTGTATTTGAGCATTGGGTGTAGCTAATATTCGAGTGTGTTTCATGAATGGATCAATGATTGAGCATGATGGGCTAGGGATAACTTGCTTTAGTGTTGATATTTTGGAAGACGTGGTTGCTTGTTTGTATGCTTGAGTATTAAAGTCTTCATGTCAAAACTAGACTATTTCTTTGAATCGTATAAAAGTCCATATGTCCATGCTATAAAGAAAAGAAATGTGATGAACATGTTGTGCAGCATTCCACATCAAAAATTCTGTTTTTATCATTTACCTACTCGAGGATGAGCAGGAATTAAGCTTGGGGATGCCGATATGTCTCCAACATATCTATAATTTTTGATTGTTCCATGTTGTTATATTATCATTCTTAGATGTTTTACAATCATTTTATAGTCATTTTATATCATTTTTTGGTACTAACCTATTGACATAGTGCCTAGTGCTAGTTGCTATTTTCTTCATGTTTTTTACATTGTAGGAAATCAATATCAAATGGAGTCCAAACGCAACGAAACTCCTGGAGGATTTTTTTGGGCCAGAAGAAAGCCAATGGGCCAAGGAAGCACCTGGGGGCTGTTCGAGGGGAGCAGCACCCACCAGGGCGCGCCAAGAGGACCAGGCGCGCCTAGGTGGGTCCTGCCCACCTCGGGTGCCCCTTGAACTGCCTCTTCGCTCTGTAAATACCACAATATTCCAGAAACCCTAGGGGAGTCGACGAAATATTGATCCAGCCGCCGCAGAGTCCAGAACCACCAGATCCAATCTAGACACCATCATGTAGGGGTTCACCACTTCCATTGGTGCCTCTCCTATGATGCGAGAGTAGTTCTTTATAGACCTACGGGTCCGTAGTTAGTATCTAGATGGCTTCCTCTCCCTCTCTTGATTATCAATACAATGGTCTCTTTGAGATCCATATGATGTAAGTGTTTTTGCGATGTGTTTGTCGGGATCCGATGAACTTTGGGTTTATGATCAGATCTATGTTTTTATCCATGAAAGTTATTTGAGTCTTCTTTGATCTCTTATATGCATGATTGCTTATAGCCTCGTATTTCTTCTCTGATATTTGGGTTTTGTTTGGCCAACTTGATCTATTTATCTTGCAATGGGAAGATGTGCTTTGTAGTGGGTTCAATCCTACGATGCTCGATCCCAGTGACAGAAGGGGAACCAACATGTATGTATCGTTGCTACTAAGGATAACAAGATGAGATCTATATCTCTGCAATAGATAAATAGATCTCGTCTACATCATGTCATCATTCTTATTGCATTACTCCATTTTCTCATGAACTTAATACACTAGATGCATGCTGGATAGCGGTCGATATGTGGAGTAATAGTAGTAGATGCAGGCAGGAGTCGATCTACTAATCTTGGACATGATGCCTATATAATGATCATTGCCTGGATATCGTCATGATTATTTGAAGTTCTATCAATTGCCCGACAGTAATTGTTTTCCCACCATTTGCTATTTCTCTCGAGAGAAGCCACTAGTGAAACCAACGTCCCCTGGGTCTCTTTTCATCATATTTGCCTTTGTGATCTATTTTCTATTGCATTTATTTTCAGATCTATTAAACTAAAAATACAAAACTACCTTGCTACACTTTATTTATTTATTGATCTATTTATCCTATCTATTACAACTTCTCCCGTCTTTGTGCGAATTTCTGGCACTGTTACCCGAAAGGGATTGACAACCCCTTTAACACGTTGGGTTGCGAATATTTGTTATTTGTGTGCAGGGTCTGTTTATGTTGTGTTGCTTGGTTCTCCTACTGGTTCGATAACCTTGGTCTCATCACTGAGGGAAATACCTACCGTCATTGTGCTTCATCATCCCTTCCTCTTTGGGGAATTACCGACATAGTTCAAGCAGGCATCAATGATGTGTGTCATAAAAAATAACAGTGGAATGGCTATGGAAATGCCATAATAGGTAGGTATGGTGGCTGTTTGGAGGAAGATATAAGGTGGCTTATGTGTGATTAAGTGTATCATATCATGGGGTTTGGATGCGCCGGCGAAGTTTCCACCAACTCTCGAGGTGAGAAAGGGCAATGGATGGTACCGAAGAGGCTAGCAAATTGCGAAAAGGTGAGAGTGCATATTACCGATGGACCCACATTAGTTATAAAGAACTCACATGCTTATTGCAAAATTTTATTAGCCCTCGAAGAAAAGTACTACTATGCATGCCCCTAGGGGGATAGATTTGTAGGAAAAGACCATCGCTTGTCCCTGACCGCCACTCATAAGGAAGACAATCAATAATAAAGCATACTCCAACTTAGCATAACTAGAGACCATACGTGCAAGCTTAAGGAATCACAAACCTTAACACCAATATTCTTACTAAACCACAATTATTCACTAGAAGCTCCACATATTACCATATTAATATCGCCAAACTATTGCAAGGAATCAAACTTATCATATTCAATGATCTACATGAAAGTTTTTATTATATCCCTCTTGAATACCTATCATATTAGGACCAAATTCATAACCTGTGCACATTGTCATTACTATTTATTAGACCCTCAAAAACATATAAGTAAATCATGAGGGTGCAACTATTTCTTTAAAATATTACCACTGCCGTGCTCTATATGATACAAGTGAAACACTAGAGCAACTGCCTAGCTCAAAAGATATAAGTGAAGCACAAAGAGTATTCTAAAAAATCATGAACAAATGCGCGTCCCTCTCAAAAGGTGTTTCCAGCAAAAGATAATTGTGGAAAACTAAAAAGCAAACAAAGAAAAGACCACTATAATACATGACGCTCCAAGCAAAACTCGTATCATGTGTGATGAATAAAAATATAGCTCCAAGTAATTTACCGATGGATTGTAGACGAAAGAGGGGATGCCATCCGGGGAATCCCCAAGCTTAGATGGTTGGCTCTCCTTGAATATTACCTTGGAGTGCCTTGGGAATCCCCAAGATTAGGTTCTTGCCGCTCCTTATTCCTTCATCCATCGCGATCTCACTTAAAATTTGAAAACTTTAGCACAAAAAACTCAACAGAAACCTCATGAGATCTATTAGTATAACAAGCTAATCATAAACTTTTGGTACCGGTATGAACCCATTCATATTTTTTATTGCATAATACCTACTATATTCCAACTTCTCCATGACTTATACCCCCAGTACAATCCATAGATTCATCAAAACAAGCAAATTATGCAACGGAAATAGAATCTATTTAATACAGAATAGTATTTAGTAATCTAAATAATGATCATACTTCTGGAACTCTAAAAATTCTGAAAACTTAGGAAAACGTGGGGAATTTGTATATCAATCATTTGTAAAATATTCAAATGAAAATTATGCTCCAATGATTTTTAAGAATTTCTGGACTGAGCATAAAACTTTATGTATTTTCACAGAATCAAATCAACTATCAAGCAAATCATCCCAAAGGCTTTACTTGGCACAAAAACTAAATAAAACATAAAACACAATCATAACAGTAGCATAATTATGTGAACACTCAAAAACATAAAATAAAAAAAAAACAAGATAACCATTGGGTTGCGTCCCAACAAGCGCTATTATTTTACGCCCTAGATAGGCGCAAGGCATTGTTTCAAGTATTGTGATCTTTAGTTTTCACCACCCTAGTTGGAATTTTCTCAAAGTCGGGAGGTTGTTGTGCTTTCCATTACTCTAAAAAAATAAAGCAATTCTATTATCTAAAGTATCTAGCCGCTTATTGCAAATGGTAAGACGGTTATTCATATGACTGAGGATTCCACTAACATTTTTACTAGGCTCATTAGAATTTTGTAACTCAACCAAGTTTTTTTTTGCATATCACCTAATTTCTCCAAAATTTGGATTCCTTCTAGAGTATAATTGAACACCTCTTTCGGGGATGTAGTTCCCACTATTCCCTCTATTATTTTACAAGCAATATTAGCATCAATTTCAACAAAATTCCCCTTAGTGGCAAAATCCAGAAGTTGTCTATTAGGCACATTTAGCCATACGTAAATGTTTTGAACCAAAATCTTGATATCCCCTTTTATAGTGCAAACATGATAAGATTCCATTATCATATACCAAGAATCTTTTAAAATTTCTCCTTGTTTTTGTTTGAATGAAAGAACTTCAAAGTCTAGGGACAAAGGAGGGATAGTAACACTAGACATAGTGACCAAGCAAGCAAACTAGCAAGAAAAAAGGCAAAAAATTGTGTTTTTGTAAAATTGTTTTAGAAGTGGGGGAGATGAAAACAAGAGGCAAAGGCAAATAAAAAGGAGACTGGAAGTAAGCACAAGTAGATGATAGTTTATGCGAAGGTACTTGATAGGTTTTGGTGATGTCTCACTACTAGGGAAATGCTTATAGGCAAGACCTCAGTAGTAGCGTTGGAAAAAAGAAAACACTGCTGCTAATTAGCAGTAGTGCTGATCCTGTTAAGCTCTACTACTAACACCTTAGCAGTAGCACTGCTTATCAAAAACGTGCTACTACTATGTGGGACCACACGATGCCACCGACGGTAGCTGTAGTAGCAGTGTTGCCCAAAATCCAGCGCTACTGCTAAGTGTTTAGCGGTAGAGCTTTGTTTTGCAGCACCGCTGCTGCTAGCAGGCCCCACTTAGTAGTAGCGCTCGTATGTGACAAGCGCTACTACTAATAGCATAGCAGCAATGCTTTCTGGTATGCAACGCTACTGCTAGTTGTGGCTGGTGCCACCTTTTCACCCCCTCCCCCTCCTCTCCCCCACTTTTCCCTCTCTCCCCCTCCTTTCCCCTCTCTACTCTCCACCATTTTTGCTCTTCTTCTCTCTTCCTCCTACCTCTCTTATCTCCTCATTAATGTCCCCCTCCACCATAACTCTCCTTCATAAATGGCCTCTCTCACATCT